>NW_027266341.1:28846744-29146744 GCF_022045235.1 Haliotis cracherodii
ACTTATTTTACATTTCATTTATCTAAAAACCTAACTGGTTTAATATATGTTTCCAAGTGCGCTGAAATTCAATGCCTATCACTATGACAGTGTTATAATGCAAACCATTTCAATAATTTTATTTACAATAGTGCAAACCATTTCAATACTTATTTAACATTTCATTTATCTAAATACCTAACTGGTTCAATATATGTTTCCAAGTGCACCGAAATTCTATGCCCTTTGTCTGTTTAATATATTCAGCAAACATTCAGCGTATTCCCTCTTATCATAAGTCCCTCCGGGCAGGACCCTAATCTCCAGCGCTATCTATAAATTTCAATTAAAACCTCCTTACGTCTTACCTCTTACGTATATACACACACGTGGGACAATGACCTTGCCACGCGTTACGTAATACCTCGCTCTACAAAACCCGACTGACATGGTCAGCGGCTGAATTGGAGGCAATTCATCATGCACTCAAACTCATTCCGGAACTTCCGGAAGCAAAGGCAGTCGTCCTATCAGACTCGCTAAGTGCACTTCAGGCCATCAGTGGCAGAAACTCAAACTCCAGGCCAAACACAGTCAACAATATTCTATACGAATATACAAAACTATCGGACCAAGGGCAACAGGTGGAGCTGTGCTGGATCCCCTCTCACATAGATATTCATGGAAATGAAAAAGCAGACTCACTGGCGAAGCTAGCTCTAGACAAAGCGGATATACAGCCTATTCCCTTTAGTAAACTAGAGATAAAAAGAAAAATCAAAGCCTCCATAGCAGAAAGATGGCAAGCCCAATGGGACGCAAGTAAGATCGGCAGATGGCTATACAAAATTCAACCCAAGGTCCAACAAAAGCCAAACTCATACTCAAATGAAAGTAAAATTGAAATTGCTATCTCACGCCTCAGACTCGGTCACAAAAAGCACTATGACAAGGTTTGTTCATCTTGCAATCAGGCTTAAACCATTGATCACGTGTTACTAGAATGTCAAGACCATGCCCCAGCCCGGGCTAGGTTAAAACAAGAATTGCAGTTAGATCCGCTATCTGTCATAGATCTCCTAAAACCAAGAGATGCAATAGCGAAGGCCAAACTAACTCTATTTCTGAGAGATGGACAGCTACTCAAACGTATATAAACAGAACAGCCAAGGACAGAAATGAAATCATATCAATATAAGAAAATAGAAATCATATCAATACAAAAACCTAATGCAACAACATCAGTCAGCCAGAAGGTAAGTGACAGAACGGTTCTCCCAAAGCGGGAAGATTGGCCACTCGGTCCCGGTGTGCGTTCTGTCACGTTCTTATCAACATGTACCCTTTAGACTTATTCCAAACCATCAACAATAAACATGGCTGCTGTCGTCTTAAACTTCACCCCTGAGTTTTGTCATCCGTCATCACCCTGAGCTACCATCCGAGGGCCGAAACTTACGCCCTTGGACAACAGATTAAGTATAGTAATCTTGGGTGTTTCTCAACTTCTTTTGAGTAGAAAACATGTCACCCTATTCACTTCAGGGGTAGCTCCATAGCTGGGTTCATTGACAGTTGTATGACGGCATACATATATTTGATCAATTATGTATACAGGCTGTGCATTCATGACCAAAAGCGGGCACGGGTGGCCCAGTCGTCTAAGGCGCCGCGATTCGCTGTGCAGAGTTGCGACCCTTGGGCACGCCAGAAACCTCTGAATGTGGGTTTGAATCCCGGTTCGCCCCGATTATTATTTGTCAGCACCATACCCATGCTCGTGGGGCTGCGATATAACTGGAATACTCATTCACTCACTCACCAAATAGCTTCAATGCCATTCCTAAATAATTCCACATTTCTCCACGAAAGGGTGACATTTCATTTGCTGATGATCATCATAGTATACATCTGAAGACCCGTGAAGATCCTGGGTAGAATAGGTCTTCAGCAACCCATTCTTGCCGTAAAAGGCGACTATGCTTGTCGTAAAAGGCGACTAACAGGATCGGGTGGTCTGGCACGCTGACTTGATTGATGCATGTATCCCAATTGCGTGGATCGATGCTCATGATGTCAGTCATTGGATTGTCTGGTCCAGACTCGATTATTTACAGACCGCTGTCAAAAAGCTGGAATATTGCTGAGTGCGGCGTTAAACAACAAACAAACAAACAAACAGTATACATCTGAAGGAATCTACCCCGACTACATTCCAAATAGCAGGCATTCCTGAAGAATGAAGGAGGCTAAGACTTTTTAACAAAGGCCACATTCTTCACATTCTTAATCATGCATAATGACTCCGTTCTCATTGTGACGTCATGCATGTCTATTAGCATAACACTAGGCTCATGAATATTCATAGGACGCCTGTGGCAGGCGGGACAGGTAGTAATTTTATACTACTTACACGTCATGTTAGCATATTCCGAAGGCAAAGGTTGAATAATTCCGCGGTTTATTTTGAATCGGCAGGAATTCTGCAAGGGTTATTTTGTAATTGGCGCTTGATGAGTAACTACCCAGGTGTCCATAACGATTAGCGCTAATTACTGTAAAGTGTGGCTTCCATTGTCTATTATTAATCACCCATCAGCGCCAATTATCTGTTGGCTTCCCTTGTTAAGTTTCCACCTTTTTTTAGGTTCTTACTTTTGTTTTTCTTACATGTACATATATATTCTCTCAGCTTCATAGCATTCATTCACCTGATGAAGGAGAGGCATAAAAGGGTATACTCCGAAACGTTGTGTTCCTCATATAATAAAGAAGTTGACCTCCATAAATTCTCTTCCTCGTGTGTATCACTTCTAAATGCCTTTCAAAGACGGGATTAATGTTATAGGGGATCAATAGAAGCCGCCACAGGTACCCTCGTATCCAAGCTGACTTGAGTATGTTTTGATCGTGTTCTTTTATTGATGAACCAGCCTCTGCAGCAAGCGTTGGTATGCGGAGAAAACAGCAACGGTAGAAAACGACCGGTGCGCATTTGACAAAAACAGCCTTATGGGTTAGAGGTTTGAAAGGGACTGCAAAGTTTTAGTTGAAGTGGACAAACCAAATCTAAGATTAAAGCAACACGTAGAGGTTATTATACGATCATTTGTGTCATACGAGTGTCAGAATTCTTGTATTTCTCGAGCGAAAGCGAGGGTAATATAGTAAACTACGTTTATAACGAACACGCTTACAACGAACAGACCGATATAACGAACTTATTTTTTAGTCCCGACCACTTCTTGTATAAATGCTGTATATATGCCTATAACGAACTACGGTTATTACGAACTAAAATTAGTGGTCCCTTCGAGTTCGTTGTAACCGTAGTTTGCTGTACACGAATTCTTACACGAGTTTCGCAAAATCAGTATGACACAAATGATATAATAATTTCTTTATCACATTGTCGAATGACGTCAACAATCTTAAGTTATGACTTCTTCTCTAGTGTGACGTCAATCCCACCTTACGTCACAATGAATTCGAATGACGTAAACAATGCCGACCGGATGACGTAAACAATATACTGGTGCCCGTCAAGTGATATTTGTTCTTGTGCACATCCGATTTTTATGAACTTGGTTATTTCTAACCCTATTGGTAATAAAAAATATTATATTACCTTATTGAGCGGAGGGGTAGCCTCGTAGTTCGTTTGCACGTCACACCGAAAACCCGGGTTTAATTCCCCACATGGGTAAAATGTGTGAAGCCCATTTCTTGTTTCCCCGATGGAATATTGCTAACATTGGCGTAAAACTATACTCACTCACTATTACCTCATTTGATTCTTCTAAATCTGTAAGAGTGAATATATAAAGAATACTCCTGGGTTCGGTTAGAAGCCAGTCTTAGTGTCGTATCACAATCAATCTTATTTGTGAGATAAATGTTGCTCTTAGTGCGTTTATGAATTCATTCTTAGGACATTGTATTAGCTAAGAATGCTTAAATTGGAAAATGTTTAAATCATTCTTAGACGGTTTATGAATACAGCTCCAAAGTGATGCGGACTGTAGACATTAACCACTTGTTGAAAACAACGAGATGGGTATGATGTTGTCACACCAAGGATCAAAATGGGGGTCATTCAAGGATTCGAATCCACGACCAGCGGATCCTGACAAGACTAAGGGACGTAACTGGGCACAGCGAATTTTGGCGCCTTCGACCACTGGGTAATTTTAGTCACAACGAGAATAGTTTATGTTTTCATGCCTTGACAATGAGAACGTTAATGGACATACGTGTGTTTGTTTGTTGTTTGACGCCACACTCGGCAATATTCAGTTATATGACGGCAATCTGTAAATAATCGAGTCTGGACGAGAAATCAGACAAAAGTGAGTCAGTTGTTAAGCCTCCTTGATCAAGTATATCAGTCACAATCAGGTTTAGCATGGGAGGGAATCCCGATTATTGCAGGTCTTAGACGGTTACCATTTTTGTGAACTCCTTTACACAGACAGGTGTGTTGGCGAACCAAGGATAATGATCAGGACTTATCTGGGATTCGAACTTACGATCATAGGATCGTGGTACGCCTAAGGGACGCAACTCCCCACAGCTAATGGCGGCGCCTCAGACCACATGACACCCGTTTTACCTAAAGGCTACCTGATTAACTGAAATATTGTTCAAAGCGACATTTTACTCACTCATTCACAATCAATTTAACAGTATTTTGGATAATAATTTTGATTATCACATTCCTCGTATGGCAGCGTTCCCTAGCCCTGGCCGGTTTTTTAAACGCACCCTGCCTTTTTCATACGGTGGCCGTTCTGGCCTCGTTCCCATTCCTTGCTGCACGATCCTGCTCACAGGAACAACGGTGCTGGAATCATCTATGCAAAAAGACATTAAATTGATATATGAATCTTCAAAAGGTACAGTGTGTGTATTAATTTGGGAGATAATAATGAGTTGAAGCACAAGAATACACACAGGTCGCTATATTATAATATACTGGTTGATGTTGATGCTGACTCCTCTTCATCCGTCAGGTAGGCTACATGGTAACGGTACACCTGTAATCAACGATGTGAAATGGATTGTTGGTGTGATCTAAATGCCAAACATGTCAGTATTTTTGTATCCATAGATATATCAGAGATGGATAAAGCAGCGATTAGGGATAATCCACCCGACTGTCAACCCGCGGACGTTGGTGATAGCTGTGGCAATATGCAGTGTGTGCCTTGTGGGTCTCTATCTCCTGGTCGTGTCACGTAAATGGACACCTGACGACGTCCGGCTGAGCTACACCATAACCCACTGGGAAGGATTTGGAGAAAAGAGAGGTAATGTGCTTAACTACTTATATAAATGCATACCCGACTACTATATTGATTCATCGTTTATTATTTAGGACGGATTTGGCCAAACCAATTTCCCCCTTTGAGGATTTAAAAAGATGGCATGGGGGTGGGGAGGGGTAATTTGTAATTTCAGTGCCGGGTGGGCAGGCGGGTGGGTGGGTTGGGGTAGTGTTCATTCCCACAAGGCCTACCTCAAAAATCACAAACACTACATGCAGACCACCACATCAGGAGCTGCCAATTGTTAATGTGCCTAAAAGTTGCTGTTAATACCTAACCATTCAGAAAGTGTAGAGTGTTTAAGTGAGTGAGTGAGTATTGTTTTACGCCATTTTTAAGCAATATTCCAGCAATATCACGGCGGGGACACCAGAAATGGGTCTCACACATTGTACCCATGTTGGGAATCGAACCTGGGTCTTCGGCGTGACGAGTCAACGCTGTAACCACTAGGCTACCCGACCGCCCTGCAGAGTGTATTTGGGACTCAGCAGTGTGGTAAAAATAATATGGGATTCAGCTGTAAACCCAAAATACTGGTGTCCTTTGCATAATATATATATCAATATTTTTGTCAGTAATTGAACTTCAAATTGCACCCTTTTCTCAATACTTTACGGATTTGTGTTCAGTAGTATTTGGGATTCAGGGGTGAGCAGTGGGCCTGACAGTGAAACATTAGATGGTATTGGGGACTCAGGGGTGAGCAGTGAGCCTCACAGTGAAACATTAGATGGTATTGGGGACTCAGGGGTGAGCAGTGAGCCTCACAGTGAAACATCAGATGGTATTGGGGATTCAGGGGTGAGCAGTGAGCCTCACAGTAAAACATCAGATGGTATTGGGGATTCAAGAGTGAGCAGTGAGCCTCACAGTGAAACATCAGATGGTATTGGGGACTCAGGGGTGAGCAGTGAGCCTCACAGTGAAACATCAGATGGTATTGGGGATTCAGGAGTGAGCAGTTAGCCTCACAGTGAAACATTAGATGGTATTGGGGATTCAGGAGTGAGCAGTTAGCCTCACAGTGAAACATCAGATGGTATTGGGGATTCAGGAGTGAGCAGTGAGCCTCACAGTGAAACATCAGATGGTATTGGGGACTCAGGGGTGAGCAGTGAGCCTCACAGTGAAACATTAGATGGTATTGGGGATTCAGGAGTGAGCAGTGAGCCTCACAGTGAAACATTAGATGGTATTGGGGATTCAGGGGTGAGCTGTGAGCCTCACAGTGAAACATTAGATGGTATTGGGGATTCAGGGGTGAGCATTGAGCCTCACAGTGAAACATCAGATGGTATTGGGGATTCAGGAGTGAGCAGTGAGCCTCACAGTAAAACATCAGATGGTATTGGGGATTCAGGGGTGAGCAGTGAGCCTCACAGTAAAACATCAGATGGTATTGGGGATTCAGGGGTGAGCTGTGAGCATCACAGTGAAACATTAGATGGTATTGGGGATTCAGGGGTGAGCTGTGAGCCTCACAGTGAAACATTAGATGGTATTGGGGATTCAGGAGTGAGCAGTGAGCCTCACAGTGAAACATTAGATGGTATTGGGGATTCAGGGGTGAGCTGTGAGCCTCACAGTAAAACATCAGATGGTATTGGGGATTCAGGGGTGAGCATTGAGCCTCACAGTAAAACATCAGATGGTATTGGGGACTCAGGGGTGAGCAGTTAGCCTCACAGTAAAACATCAGATGGTATTGGGGATTCAGGGGTGAGCATTGAGCCTCACAGTAAAACATCAGATGGTATTGGGGACTCAGGGGTGAGCAGTTTGCCTCACAGTAAAACATCAGATGGTATTGGGGACTCAGGGGTGAGCAGTGAGCCTCACAGTGAAACATCAGATGGTATTGGGGATTCAGGGGTGAGCTGTGAGCCTCACAGTAAAACATCAGATGGTATTGGGGATTCAGGGCATGGGGTTGAAAGCATCCCCAGCTCTACTACTTGCTTCAGGGTACGTTATGAGTTGTACATCTCAAATTTCTTGTAGGTTTTTGCAGTCACGTCTTTGCTGTAGTAAAATATTTGAAACAGTGCCTTTAATTCTTTACAGAAATATTTGGTGAATACTAATATATTGTTAAGATATGTGTTTTCTGGTACTATTAAAGCATGGGATAGTACTATTTTCCTGACCAGGCAAAGCAGTGCACCAACCCTTTGGAACTGAAGGCCAAGCATCTAGTTGAAGCCTGCAGCCAGTAAGCAGACCACTGTTTGCAAAATATATTGTATTAATAATATAAAATGTCTTTTGTCCCATCCCTTTTTGGGGAAAGCATTTATTACCTCTATTTAAAACTTTTTTTTAAGTGACATGAGCGACTGTCCAAAATGTTTCTATTCATTTTCTTTGATTTTTTAAAGACAATATGAGATATGATTTATCATGTTTATGGTTGCAATGTGTGACTTGGCTGATCATGTGTTCTCTTACTCTCACACTGTGAACAATTTCGTTCATGCACTGATTTGCCCAAGCCAGATTGGTTTATGACTTTAGGACTTGATAATGGTGATATATCTAGAATATTGAAGATTGTAGCCTAAAAACAAACATCCACTCACTCACTCATTCTGTATTTTGTAGGAGCATACAACTTCACCGTGGTAACGGGAATGCTTGATATTGGTAGAGGATCATGGTCAAAGCAGAGTCGCAGTTACAACAACTACCTGATATACATGTCTCAGGTCCTGAGGCTGGATGTCAACATGGTGGTCTACATTGAGGAGAAGGGGCGGCCATTTGTAGAATGGATGAGAAGAGGACGAGAAGGGTCCACCAAGATCCGCCCAATCCAACTGTCGCAACTCCCATACTACAAGTACAAGTCCAAAATGCAGCAGATTATGGACAGCGAGGAGTACCAACAAGGAAATGAGCTGCTGGCCCAGGGAGACCATGTTGAGGCCACCAACCCTGATTACGATATTTTGCAACTGTCCAAAATACATCTTGTAAATGAAGCCGCCAGATCGAACCCTTTCAACACTACTTATTTTTTTTGGATGGACGGTGGGTATGGACATGGTGGAGAGGGCATCTTTCCGCCAGACGCCGTCTGGAAGCCCGACCGACTGACTCGGGTTCCCCACAAACTGTCTTTCTTAGTCCGGGGTGACATTGAAAACTGGGCCAAGGTCAAGGACCTTCATAAGAAGAATGTTAACATCCTGGTGGGTGGAGTGTTCGGAGGTGGCGTTAAGGTGCTGTCCCAGTACCACGCTCTACACTCCAGGTTGATGAGGGAGTGGATGGCCAGAAACATCGTCGACGATGACCAGACGGCCAATATGCAACTGTACTTCAGACACAGGTCTATGTTCAACTTGGTCAGGGCAGACTGGTTTGATATCTTCAAGGTTACAGTGAATGAATGACATTGTAGGATATTATTGGGTGGAGTTTAGCTCAATGATGGTTTCTCATCCGAGGATCTGTGTGAGTGAGTGGATTAATTTGGTTTAATGCCGATGTGAGCACATCACTCGCACATCAGAAACATGCTAGTACTTTTTAAATGTCTTGGCTTGCTATGATTTTGAAACAAATGGTTAGAATGTTAATGATATAAAACAAAAACTTATGTTGTATCTCTGTTAAAAAACAAATGTCTACAGATTTCCAACTAATGCCAACATTCATTTCACTCAAGGACAAGATGCAGTTAGATATCTATAATCTGAATTTTCCCATGTGACCTTGAATCTCAAGGTTAATGAGCAAGGATAGCAGGTAGCTGGAAAAGAGCCCCAACGATACTCATTCCATGCGTTTTGTGACACATTTGCCCCAATGATACTCATTCCATGTATTTTGTGAAACATTTGTCCCAATGATACCTATTCCATGTGTTTTGTGACACATTTGCCCCAACAATACTCATTCCATGTGTTTTGTGACACATTTGCCCCAATGATACTCATTCCATGTGTTTTGTGACACATTTGCCCCAATGATACTTATTCCATGTGTTTTGTGACACATTTGCCCCAGCGATACTTATTCCATGTGTTTTGTGACACATTTGCCCCAACGATACTTATTCCATGTGTTTTGTGACACATTTGCCCCAATAATACCTATTCCTTGTGTTTTGTGACACATTTGTCCCAACGATACTTATTCCATGTGTTTTGTGACACATTTGCCCCAACGATACTTTTCTATGTGTTTTGTGACACATTTGCCCCAATAATACTTATTCCTTGTGTTTTGTGACACATTTGCCCCAATGATACTCATTCCATGGGTTTTGTGACACATTTGCCCCAATAATACTTATTCCTTGTGTTTTGTTACACATTTGTCCCAACGATACTTATTCCATTTGTTTTGTGACACATTTGTCCCATTATACCTATTCCATGGGTTTTGTGACACATTTGCCCCAATAATACTTATTCCTTGTGTTTTGTTACACATTTGTCCCAACGATACCTATTCCATGTGTTTTGTGACACATTTGCCCCAATAATACCTATTCCATGTGTTTTGTGACACATTTGTCCCAATAATACCTATTCCATGTGTTTTGTGACACATTTGCCCCAGTGATACCTATTCCATGTGTTTTGCGACACATTTGCCCCAACAATACGTATTCCATGTGTTTTGTGACACATTTGCCCCAATGATACCTATTCCATGTGTTTTGTGACACATTTGCCCCAATGATACCTATTCCATGTGTTTTGTGACACATTTGTCCCGATAATACCTATTCCATGTGTTTTGTGACACATTTGCCTCAATGATACCTATTCCATGTGTTTTGCGACACATTTGCCCCAACAATACTTATTCCATGTGTTTTGTGACACATTTGTCCCAATAATACCTATTCCATGTGTTTTGTGACACATTTGCCCCAACGATACTTATTCCATGTATTTTGCGACACATTTGCCCCAACAATACTTATTCCATGTGTTTTGTGACACATTTGCCCCAATGATACTCATTCCATGTGTTTTGTGACACATCTGCCAAAATCTTTGTCTCGCAACCTATCTACACCTGTTGTGAGAGTAACTGTTTTACAGGGTGTGTTGGTATCATATGGATCTTGTGAACACAATCACAGTTTGTCTTCTTCCCATGTTATGTTTGTTTGTTTGTTTGTTTGTTTGTTGTTTAACCCTGCACTCAGCAATATTCACGCTATAAGACGGCGGTCTGTACCAGACAATTCAGTAATTGACATCATTATCATCGATTCACGCAATTGGGATACGATGACATCTATCAACCAAGTCAATGAGCCGGAACACCCGATCCCGTTAGTCGCCTCTTACGACAAGCATAGTCACCTTTTACGGCAAGCATGGGTTGCAGAAGACCTATTATACCCTGGATCTTCACGAGTCTCAATGTTATGTAGATAATGTTTTGCATTGATAATATTGTGCAGGATAATTTTTATAGTGTGTGTTTGTGTAATGTGTGGACCAGTTACAAATAGACAGTTTGTTTACAAATGTATTGTTTACCAACAAAACCATTGTTTTCTGTAGAATTGTTCAAATGTACACTCCAGCTAGCCCAGTGGTTAGTGTGTCCACCCGACCTGCAATGAACCAAGGTTCAATTCCCAACATAAGTTGTATGTTGATAGATCTCTGCCAACTGTACATGAATAACATGTATTGCAATTCTCTTATATCAAAATATGGTGAAATATCACTATGCACTTATAATATGCAATTTTATATTTTTTAAATATATATTGATTTTTATTGAAATTTTGTTCAGTGTATTTTGTTTGTATACTGAGCTCTAGGGCTGAGACGAGTCCAGATTTACTACCCGGGTACCCACCTCCCTATTACCCAACCCAACCCGGTGCCCGCTGTAGATCTCAAGAGATAGGTACAATGTGTCCGATTGGGAATAGTTTTACCATAGCCCTGGACAAAATGTATTTAGAAACAATATGAAACGATCTGGTCATGCATACGCTGAAGTTGACTGAAGTTTTATCTTTATTTAAAAAATATAGGAAGAAATTGGTGCATAGTCAGAAAGAAGTGTGAACATTAGTGACTTGTACTGTAACCATAGAGTTAACCCATATAGCTGGCTAACCAAGGGTCCTGGTCCGGGTATTACTGTGGGTAGGCGGGTGGGTTTTAGTTCCCCCCCAACCCGCGCCGAGTACATGAGCTACTCCTCCCAGCCCTACTGAGCACCAATGATTTGTGTTCACATACTACTCCATTACCCGATGTTGGTAGGAGTGAATCCTCAGAGTTCCAGATGAAGATTGACACCAAGGTGACCTTACCACTGTGCTACTGTTTGAAATGAAAGACTTTAATAGGGGCTTCACACACTGACAAATTTTGTCAAAACCCCTCAAGGCCCTTGGCCCATGTGATTTCCTAAACTGTCAAGACGACTTGTTCCTCAATGAATGGTGTCCTAGTAACTTGGGCATACAAAATACAGCCAGACTCAAAACCTGGCTGTTGGCATTCCGATAAAAATAATCACAAATACAGAAATGAGAAACAATGTTAAAAAAAACATTTTCAGTTACATATTATACATATGACATAATACAAATTACATATGATACATATGTACAGGGTAATATTGAGGAGAAAAAGATTTGAGTAATGTTACCTCATAAGATAAGACTAGGTAACGTTACACAAGTCCTGCATGCACAGTGAATTGTTCAGTCAAGATGATTAGCTAGCATTGCCTCACTGGAAGAACTCTCATGAAGACAATTGCCACCCATACAGTCAGACACTGCCGTCAATGCTGCCCCAGGACACACTGATGTTGTAGAAGATGGCCACCTACAGTCAGACACTGCCGTCACTGCTGCCCCATGACACACTGATGTTGTAGAAGATGGCCACCTACACAGTCAGACACTGCCGCCACTGCTGCCCCAGGACACACTGATGTTGTAGAAGACGGCCACCTACAGTCAGACACTGCCGTCACTGCTGCCCCAGGACACACTGATGTTGTAGAAGAAGGCCACCTACACAGTCAGACACTGCCGCCACTGCTGCCCCAGGACACACTGATGTTGTAGAAGATGGCCACCTACAGTCAGACACTGCCGTCACTGCTGCCCCAGGACACACTGATGTTGTAGAAGATGGCCACCTACAGTCAGACACTGCCGTCACTGCTGCCCCAGGACACACTGATGTTGTAGAAGACGGCCACCTACAGTCAGACACTGCCGCCACTGCTGCCCCAGGACACACTGTAGGTGATGTTGTAGAAGATGGCTACCTACACAGTCAGACACTGCCGCCACTGCTGCCCCAGGGCACACTGATGTTGTAGAAGATGGCCACCCACACAGTCAGACACTGCCGCCACTGCTGCCCAAGGACACACTGTAGGTGATGTTGTAGAAGATGGCCACCTACACAGTCAGACACTGCCATCACTGCTGCCCCATGACACACAGATGTTGTAGAAGATGGCCACCCACACAGTCAGACACTGCCGTCACTGCTGCCCCAGGACACACAGATGTTGTAGAAGACGGCCACCCACACAGACAGTCACTGCCGTCACTGCTGCCCCAGGACTCACTGTAGGTGATGTTGTAGAAGATGGCCACCTAAAGTCAGACACTGCCGCCACTGCTGCCCCATGACACACTGATGTTGTAGAAGATGGCCACCCACAGTCAGACACTGCCGCCACTGCTGCCCCAGGACACACTGATGTTGTAGAGGATGGCCACCCACAGTCAGACACTGCCGCCACTGCTGCCCCAGGACACACTGATGTTGTAGAAGATGGCCACCTACAGTGAGACACTGCCGCCACTGCTGCCCCAGGGCACACTGATGTTGTAGAAGAAGGCCACCTACACAGTCAGACACTGCCATCACTGCTGCACTAGGACACACTGATGTTGTAGAAGATGGCCACCTACAGTCAGACACTGCTGTCACTGCTGCCCCATGAGACAAAGATGTTGTAGAAGATGGCCACCCATACAGTCAGACACTGCCGTCACTGCTGCCCCAGGACACACTGATGTTGTAGAAGATGGCCACCTACAGTCAGACACTGCCGCCACTGCTGCCCCAGGACACACTGATGTTGTAGAAGATGGCCACCCACAGTCAGACACTGCCGCCACTGCTGCCCCATGACACACTGATGTTGTAGAAGAAGGCCACCTACACAGTCAGACACTGCCATCACTGCTGCACTAGGACACACTGATGTTGTAGAAGACGGCCACCTACAGTCAGACACTGCCGCCACTGCTGCCCCAGGACACACTGATGTTGTAGAAGATGGCCGTCTACACAGTCAGACACTGCCATCACTGCTGCACTAGGACACACTGATGTTGTAGAAGACGGCCACCTACAGTCAGACACTGCCGCCACTGCTGCCCCAGGACACACTGTAGGTGATGTTGTAGAAGACGGCCACCTACAGTCAGACACTGCCGTCACTGCTGCCCCAGGACACACTGATGTTGTCGAAGACGGCCACCCACAGTCAGACACTGCCGTCACTGCTGCCCTAGGACACACTGTAGGTGATGTTGTAGAAGACGGCCACCTACAGTCAGACGCTGCCGCCACTGCTGCCCAAGGACACACTGTAGGTGATGTTGTAGAAGACGGCCACCTACACAGTCAGACACTGCCATCAATGCTGCCCCAGGACACACTGATGTTGTCGAAGACGGCCACCTACAGTCAGACACTGCCGTCACTGCTGCCGCAGGACACACTGATGTTGTCGATGACGGCCACCTACAGTCAGACACTGCCGTCACTGCTGCTCTAGGACACACTGTAGGTGATGTTGTAGAAGACGGCCACCTACACAGTCAGACGCTGCCGCCACTGCTGCCCCAGGACACACTGTAGGTGATGTAGTAGAAGACGGCCACCTACACAGTCAGACACTGCCATCAATGCTGCCCCAGGACACACTGATGTTGTCGATGACGGCCACCTACAGTCAGACACTGCCGTCACTGCTGCTCTAGGACACACTGTAGGTGATGTTGTAGAAGACGGCCACCTACACAGTCAGACGCTGCCGCCACTGCTGCCCCAGGACACACTGTAGGTGATGTAGTAGAAGACGGCCACCTACACAGTCAGACACTGCCATCAATGCTGCCCCAGGACACACTGATGTTGTCGAAGACGGCCACCTACAGTCAGACACTGCCGTCACTGCTGCCCTAGGACACACTGTAGGTGATGTTGTAGAAGACGGCCACCTACAGTCAGACGCTGCCGCCACTGCTGCCCCAAGACACACTGATGTAGTAGAAGACGGCCACCTACAGTCAGACACTGCCGTCACTGCTGCACCAGGACACACTGATGTTGTAGAAGACGGCCACCCACACAGTCGAACACTGCCGTCACTGCTGCCCCAGGACACACTGTAGGTGATGTTGTAGAAGACAGCCACCCACACAGTCGAACACTGTCGTCACTGCTGCTCCATGACACACTGATGTTGTAGAAGACGGCCACCTACATGCAGTCAGACACTGGCGTCAATGCTGCCCTAGGACACACTGATGTTGTAGAAGACGGCCACCCTCACAGTCGAACACTGCCGTCACTGCTGCCCCAGGACACACTGTAGGTGATGTTGTAGAAGACAGCCACCCACACAGTCGAACACTGCCGTCACTGCTGCCCCAGGACACACTGTAGGTGATGTTGTAGAAGACGGCCACCCACACAGTCAGACACTGCCGTTACTGCTGCCCCAGGACACACTGTAGGTGATGTTGTAGAAGACGGCCACCTACAGTCAGACACTGCCGTCACTGCTGCACCAGGACACACTGATGTTGTAGAAGACGGCCACCCACACAGTCGAACACTGCCGCCACTGCTGCCCCGGGACACACTGTAGGTGATGTTGTAGAAGACAGCCACCCACACAGTCAGACACTGCCGTTACTGCTGCCCCAGGACACACTGCAGGTGAACTTTTAGAGGATGATAACTGGGACGACCAGCGCAGTTACAACGGCTACAGCTACAGGTGTGTTAGGAAAGACTACGTGTACAGCGGCGTTGCAGAGGTCGTCATTGCACGTGCAGATAGTCCTCTCCTGGAATGTAGGGCTGATGATGTCGGTGTAGCAGGTGGACCCCTCCTCGCTCAGCTGCTTGGCGGACTTGCGCCCCGCGGAGTGGGCCATGCAACCTCTAGTCACTACACGAAAACAATGAATATAGTGAGTTTCAGTTAAACATATCAATGTGGTCCCGTGATGCATCCGGGTTAAAATAAGTCCCAGTCCCAGTAACCCATGCTTGAGAGGCGACTAACGGGATCGGGTGGCCAGCCTCGCTGACTTGGTTGATGCATGTCATCGTATCCCAATTGCACAGATTGATGCTCATGATGTCAATCACTGAATTGTCTGGTTTTGGTTTTGGTTTGTTTTTTAACGTCGCACTCAGCAATATTCCAGCTATATGACGGCGGTCTGTAAATAATCGAGTCTGGACCAGACAATCCAGTGATTAATATCATGAGCATCGATCCACGCAATTAGGATCGATGACATGAATCAACCAAGTCAGCGTGCCTGACCACCCGATCCCGTTAGTCGCCTTTAACAGCAAGCATGGGTTGCCGAAGACCTATTCTACCCCGGAATCTTCACGGGTCGAATTGTCTGGTCCCGACTCAATTATTTATGGACCGCCGTCATATAGCTTGAATATTGCTGAGTGCGGCGTTAAACAACAAGAAACGAAACGCAATGTAAGTCTATTATTTGCTTCATTGACCCTACCTCACAAGGAATGTGGGTGGCCTTGTCATCAAATGCGCCGAAATATATGCTTATAGCACTATGGTAGGTTGGGTAAGCCAGAATTCTGTGGTCGTTGGTTCGAATTCAAGATTCGCAACGATAATGATTTTTGGTTTGACAGCACCATACCTGTGCTCGTGGTAAAGCGGATGTAGTCTCTCACCTGTGTAGCCTCCATATTAATCTAACACGCCATGGTATGCAAATAAAATTGCGTTCACTTACTCACTAAATATTGACAAGGGTCCTTTAAATTTTTTATTGACTCATTTTCTCAAAGGCCACACAATGATCTGCGCAAAATTGCGTCACCTTAGGCTCGCAAGGATCTGCTGATCGCGTGTTCGAATCCCACATTCGCTCCGATAATTACGTCAGCACCACGCTTCCGGCCGTCGTTTTAACCAAACTGGTAATCATCTCCGGCCAATGTCACATCATGCTGGCACCACGTCTCATCATTGATCAAATCACTGTCTCACATTGCAGTCCGTTTAGAAATGACTGTAGCGGATTTGAGTGTGTGCATCGGTCATTACGTAAAACAACTCCAAAAATAGTGAAGTAAATTGTTATAAATAAATGAGTTAGCACTAATAATTACACAAACTGTTCGTTCAACCATTCAACGCAATATTGCAACACTAGCCCAGCTCATGTCAGCCAATCAGAAAACTGTAGTCCGGTAGTGGGCGTTGCTTAATATTCTGGAAACATGATCGCCAAAGTAATCACACTGTGACGCAGTGATGTCTCGGCCCAAACAACACTGACTCAGGCTAATTTGCATATCACGTGACCGGACTTTTCTCTCTTTTTTTTGTAAACAAACGGGCTTATTCTGAGATTATAACAGACTGGTCTAATGCAAGCCTTTCGGTGTGCTTTACATATTGTTTTGCATAATTATATAGATAAGGCAACTACAACTGCGACAGTGAGGTGCAAGACAATATATCTGTATACATCAAATTGACCCTATCGCTTGCTCTACGTTGGGCTTCGATGACAGCACGTGGAGACGTACAACCAATGTAAACAAAGGATAACTACGCAAATGGAAATAATTTTCCACGTTATTTTCTCGATGAAAGTTAACCATTCTACTGTCGCAAATGGTAGGGTAGGATAGTGAAGAGAAATTACTTGGTTAGTCAATCAGATACCATAGAAAACAATATTGCAATTTAGTTAGTTGTTTATATTTTTATCTAACCTTGAGCTCCCGTGGTAACCTTGAAGCACGCCTGTCCCTGGCGGCACGTGTAGGCCATCCGCCCCTCGGCGTCGAAGGGGTCTTTACATCCCACGTCTGTTGTCGTTGTGCAGTTAAAACACTGGACCGACCCTCCTGTCAGACGTGAGGTCATCATTAGTGCATGCTTATAAACTGACGGGTACCCCCTTCACAACTCGTCTACACTGACTGGGTTCGCCCCTCAACTCACAGACAGATATACAATGACGGGTACCGCCTTCCCAACTCTTATAAACAGACACACTGACGGGTACCGCCTTCACACCCCTTTTAAACAGATATACACTGACGGGTACCGCCTTCATAACCCTTTTAAACAGATATACACTGACGGGTACCGCCTTCATAACCCTTTTAAACAGATATACACTGACGGGTACCGCCTTCACAACCCTTTTAAACAGATATACACTGACGGGTACCGCCTTCATAACCCTTTTAAACAGATATACACTGACGGGTACCGCCTTCATAACCCTTTTAAACAGATATACACTGACGGGTACCGCCTTCACAACCCTTTTAAACAGATATACACTGACGGGTACCGCCTTCACAACCCTTTTAAACAGATATACACTGACGGGTACCGCCTTCACACCCCTTTTAAACAGATATACACTGACGGGTACCGCCTTCACAACCCTTTTAAACAGATATACACTGACGGGTACCGCCTTCACAACCCTTTTAAACAGATATACACTGACGGGTACCGCCTTCACAACCCTTTTAAACAGATATACACTGACGGGTACCGCCTTCATAACCCTTTTAAACAGATATACACTGACGGGTACCGCCTTCACAACCCTTTTAAACAGATATACACTGACGGGTACCGCCTTCATAACCCTTTTAAACAGATATACACTGACGGGTACCGCCTTCACAACTCATAAACAGGTACACTGACGGGTACCGCCTTCACAACCCTTTTAAACAGATATACACTGACGGGTACCGCCTTCATAACCCTTTTAAACAGATATACACTGACGGGTACCGCCTTCATAACCCTTTTAAACAGATATACACTGACGGGTACCGCCTTCATAACCCTTTTAAACAGATATACACTGACGGGTACCGCCTTCACAACCCTTTTAAACAGATATACACTCACGGGTACCGCCTTCATAACCCTTTTAAACAGATATACACTGACGGGTACCGCCTTCACAACTCATAAACAGGTACACTGACGGGTACCGCCTTCACAACCCTTTTAAACAGATATACACTGACGGGTACCGCCTTCATAACCCTTTTAAACAGATATACACTGACGGGTACCGCCTTCATAACCCTTTTAAACAGATATACACTGACGGGTACCGCCTTCATAACCCTTTTAAACAGATATACACTGACGGGTACCGCCTTCATAACCCTTTTAAACAGATATACACTGACGGGTACCGCCTTCACACCCCTTTTAAACAGATATACACTGACGGGTACCGCCTTCACAACCCTTTTAAACAGATATACACTGACGGGTACCGCCTTCACAACCCTTTTAAACAGATATACACTGACGGGTACCGCCTTCACAACCCTTTTAAACAGATATACACTGACGGGTACCGCCTTCACAACCCTTTTAAACAGATATACACTGACGGGTACCGCCTTCATAACCCTTTTAAACAGATATACACTGACGGGTACCGCCTTCACAACTCATAAACAGGTACACTGACGGGTACCGCCTTCACAACCCTTTTAAACAGATATACACTGACGGGTACCGCCTTCACAACCCTTTTAAACAGATATACACTGACGGGTACCACCTACATAACCCTTTTAAACAGATATACACTGACGGGTACCGCCATCACAATTCATAAACAGGTACACTGACGGGTACCGCCTTCATAACCCTTTTAAACAGATATACACTGACGGGTACCGCCTTCATAACCCTTTTAAACAGATATACTCTGACGGGTACCGCCATCACAACTCATAAACAGAAATACACTGACGGGTACCCTCTTCAAAACTCTGATAAATGTTGGTTGAGTGGAATTTTTGCTTCCTACAGTATCGTTGCATATGATTCAAGAATCGAGCATGAGAAATATTTGGAAGAGGTGTTATTTCTATGATTGTTTATAAAGAAAAATATGTGGATTGGCACAACATTGGGATTTTCCAAGTGTCATGGAAGTTATCTGAAAGATACTCACGTGTTTGTGCTGTGATCAAACTGAAGCCCAATATGATGATTAGAAAGTGTTGCATTATCTGTTTACATGAAGATTGTGGCCAACATGTTCTAGTTCCAACCCAAGGTGACGGTCATTTCCTGTGATGAAATGTCCGTGTGTCGTTCATCTGTATCGGCCATTAGTTGAATTCGACAGGTGTTGATGACGTCATAATAAGGTGATGACGTCATCATATTATTGTTTTGAGAACGTGCAGTACGTGAACGAATGTGCCGTGTATGTTCTCTGTCACATCCGCTGTGACATCGTATCTCCAATATTTTACCTTGTCTCACGACAGTCGTAGCGCTAAGAATGGCTTTTATAGAACGGGCTCCAGGCAGTCGAAAAGAATTGGGACCTGCTCATTTCTACTATAACTTATTTATTTGCAAAGACGTGTGTATTATCCTTGACATTTAGCCGACATCACTTCGGAAGGTGTGTTCCAAAAAAAAACTCTGCATCCTATCGACAGGTTACGGTCAAATGAACAGCCCAGTTATATCTTGACAACTGTCTTCAGCAATATTTACTGTAGCTGCTTACCACGAAATGCTCGTAATTCCCCGATATCGCATCTATTTTGTATGGAATGCTAGAAGGGACATTGTCGCATTTCGAAAGTGTCAAAATTAATCAAAGGGCGACAACGCGACATTTTGGCCATTTGTCGTAGCGTCCCGTGGTCGGAGTGTCGCATTGTCGTACTTTGAATAAGATTTTTTATTTCAGCAAATGGCGACAATGCGACAACGCAACATATTTTAACCTTGAAAAATGTCCCGTTATTCAAAGCACGACAATGCGACAGATCGCCAAAATGTCGCGTTGTCGATTTGTCGCGTTTTGTTTAATTTTGACACTTTTTGCTTGTTTTTGTAAGGGCGACAATGCGACAACGCGACAATGTCCCTTCTAGTATTCCATAACTTTGTACATGTACGCGCCACTCTCCTTTAGGTTGACTAAAACTCCAAATACACATATCGCAATCAAATATCAAGGGAAGAAGGTCCCAATATATGATGTGGGGTAGGGTGTCAGACTGCCTTTAAAGGAACTAATAACGTATGTGTGTGTAGAGAGAGAGACATTTACGCGTCCATGGATGCGGACATTTGTAGACAGACGTGCTTTATGGACTTATAGAAGCGTCCGTAAAATATACCACATTCTGTGTATGACAAAAAGGATGACTTTCCAGTCAACTGTCCGTTCGTGTCGAGCAATAGTCCAGCAACTCCAGCCTTTGGTGTTTACATGTCACAAGTTTGGAGATACAATCGAGCATGCATTGTCTGCCAAGATTTCAAAGAGCGTCACACGGGAAGTTGTTTTATCAAATTTTACAACATTCAAGGCCTCAGTAAAGCTTTCAAAATGTTTTAACCCTCTTGATGCCGAGGTTTTTTTTCTGGCGCACATTTTCCTAAGATCGGAAAAGTGGATGATATCACAGAACAGGGAATTTCCCACCTTATTCAAAACTGTGAAGCGTATTTGTGTGGGTGATGTATTTTATTCGACTTCAAAGTGTGGATTGTAGAGGAGGAACATATATGTCCCTCTGGCATCCGGTGGTTAAGGTTGACATGTAGAGAACGACCGCCTCCGTGGTCTAGTGGTAGAACGTCCGACCGGAGAGCGGAAGGTCCGGGGTTCGATCCCCGACCGCGTCATACCAAAAGACGTTAAAAGATGGTACTTGTTGATACAGTATACTGTGTCTGAGTGGGGTATTTATGTTAAACTGCGGCATGGTATCTCAGTGAGCTAGCACTATAAATCGACATCAGTCCGGACTAGTACAAGCAGCCACACAAACACACACACCCTATTTCACCTCACCTCACATGCAGAGGACATTTCCAAATTTGATGCATCAGTAACAAAAAGGATGTCCGTTGCAATTCCCTATTTTAACCTTTTTTCCATATATTCCCCGTGTTTTCAGGTGAACAACTGACTTGCCTTTGCATGTGTGACGGTTGCCACCGATAGAGCAGGACAAGCCCACCTTTTCGCGAACACCAGGTATCAGTGAGTGAGTATCGTTTTACGCCGCTTTTAGCAATATCCCTGCAATATCACGGCGGGGGCCATCGGAAATGGGGTTCACACATTTTACCCAAGCTGGGAATCGAACCCGGGTCTTCGGCGTGACGAGCGAACGCTTTACCCACTAGGCTACCCGACCGCCCCACCTGGTATCATCACTATTTGATAGTGATTCATAAACACAAGCTCATGATATACAGTAAACCACGGTTAAAACGAACACGCCTATAACGAACTGACGGATATAACGAACTTACTTTTTGGTACCAACTATTTGCTGTATCTATGCTGTACATATGCTTACTGTAGTCAGAATCGTACAATCGACTCTGCTTTATGCAGAGATTTCTATTGGATATGGAAAGGGTTCTGGCGCTTTAATTATTGTGATATGATGGTGACACTTCGTTGGTTTCTTGTTTTCTCTTTACCTGTCCGCTCGTATATATCTTTTTTAAAGAACTATACTGGCACTTAGTAATCACTTAAAGATTTGATTTTAAAAAACTTTAAAAAATAAAATAAAATAATAATCTCTTAAATATACAACTATAATATTTTAGACATATTATATTTGAAAATCAATAAATTTGCTTTTTAGGCAAATTTACATATCAAACATGGTTATAACACATTTATTCCTTACCCAGTCTTTGTTGAGCCAATATATTTTTTAAACAAAATTACCCAACAACAGAATGTTTTACACAACCTGTTGCAGGAATGAGTGATGGTTAAATAGACATGATCAAATTTAATCAAAGTTCCTTTAATTTCCCCTCCCCTGTATATCATAAACATGTACACACACACACACACACACACAGACACACTCACACACACACACAGACACACACTCTCTCTCTCTCTCTCACACACACACACAGACACACACTCACACACACACAGACACACACTCACACACACACACACACACATTCACGTTTATATGATAAATACACAGTGGCGTACACGCTAGGTATTTCTAAATGCCTACTAAGACTTCATAATTGTGACAAACAAACAAAAAAATAAAAATTCTGCCTAGTACTTTGTGTGTTCTTTACACGAGTTACCATAAAATGTCTACTTTGTTTCATTAACCATCAGCGCCTGTTAAGGATTGGTCTTCAGGAACCTATGCTTGTAACAGGCGACTAACGAGATCGGGTAGACAGGCTCGCCAACATGGATGATGCATGTCACCATATCCCGAAGCTTGATGCTCATGTCAATCACTAGATTGTCTGGTGACAAGTGAGGTGAAATGGGTTTGCGCCGCGTTCAACATTATTGCTCTTATTCCACCGAGGCCAGACAGATGCACATGTGATGTAAGTACAGTAGACCACAGGCATACGAAGCTTTGAAATTTTTTTTTTATAAAATATTGACCCACGTATTCTACGAGGTCTCAATATTTGTGTTTAAAGCTACTATTCCTGTGAGTTTAGGGAGTTGCCTTTTGGTGCATGTGTAGTCTTTTGGCGACCCTGTGTTAACTAGGACTGTCTGGTGTGTTGCAGAAATGATCCAGCTACGTGACTGAGGTCTGTAAATAATCGAGTCTGGACCAGACAATCCAGTGATTGACATGAGCATCGATCCACGCAAATGGGATACGATGACATGCATCAACCAAGTCAGCGAGCCTGACCACCCGATCCCTTCAGTCGCCTCTTACGACAAGCATAGCCGCAATTTACGGCAAGCATGGGTTGCTGAAGCCTTATTCTACCCCGGAACTTACGGGTCAAGGAAATGGGTACCTGGTAGGATGAGGAAATGGGTACCTGGTAGGATGAGGAAATGGGTACCCGGTAGGATGAGGAAATGGATACCCGGTAGGTTGAAGAAATGGGTATCTGGTAGGATGAGGAAATGGGTACCTGGTAGGATGAGGAAATGGGTATCTGGAAGGTTGAAGAAATGGGCACCTGGTAGGATGAGGAAATGGGTACCCGGTAGGATGAGGAAATGGGTACCTGGTAGGATGAGGAAATGGGTACCTGGTAGGATGAGGAAATGGGTATCTGGAAGGTTGAAGAAATGGGCACCTGGTAGGATGAGGAAATGGGTACCCGGTAGGATGAGGAAATGGGTACCTGGTAGGATGAGGAAATGGGTACCTGGTAGGATGAGGAAATGGGTACCCGGTAGGATGAGGAAACGGGTACCTGGTAGGATGAGGAAATGGGTACCTGGTAGGATGAGGAAACGGGTACCTGGTAGGTTGAAGAAATGGGTACCTGGTAGGATGAGGAAATGGGGACCCGGTAGGTTGAGGAAATAGGTACCCGGTAGGTTGAGGAAATGGGTATCTGGTAGGATGAGGAAATGGGTACCTGGTAGGATGAGGAAATGGGTATCTGGTAGGATGAAGAAATGGGTACCTGGTAGGTTGAGGAAATGGGTACCTGGTAGGATGAGGAAATGGGTACCCAGTAGGATGAGGAAATGGGTACCTGGTAGGATGAGGAAATGGGTACCTGGTAGGATGAGGAAATGGGTACCTGGTAGGATGAGGAAATGGGTACCCGGTAGGATGAGGAAATGGGTACCCGGTAGGATGAGGAAATGGGTACCCGGTAGGTTGAGGAAATGGGTACCCGGTAGGTTGAGGAAATGGGTACCTGGTAGGATGAGGAAATGGGTACCTGGTAGGATGAGGAAATGGGTACCTGGTAGGATGAGGAAATGAGTATCTGGAAGGTTGAAGAAATGGGTACCTGGTAGGTTGAGGAAATGGGTATCTGGTAGGTTGAAGAAATGGGTACCTGGTAGGTTGAAGGAATGGGTACCTGGAAGGATGAGGAAATGGGTTTTTGGAGCAATAAAGAAAAAGGCACCCAGTACAATATGGGAGACAGATGAAGCACATGAGTTAAGTCCCAGTGTACAGACAAATGAGATGATACAATACAAAGTGGTCAAATATAATGTTTATTCAGATCTTTTCACATGTAACAGAATTGACTTCTCTCTACCATTTCAGGTAGAGTGTTACCATGACAACCATGTGGGCATCTACCACATCAGGTAGAGATTGAACACAAGATATGGAATGCAGTATTTCACTTATAGAATGCTCTGTACAAAACCCACCTCATCGCCATGGTGATCCCACAGCAACACCTGACATAAATGCAAAATATTTTAACAAAACATTTACAAATTCTTACAATTCCTAACCCTATGCACACCTGTGGAAGCAGTTGGGTTACAATTCTCAGAAGCATTACCACAATAACACTTTTTTGGCGGCCATTCAGTCCAAAAATACATCAAAGGAAATAAAGGTCAACAGAACGCAGCAAAGGTCGAATGTTCTGAATAAAATATTAAATGTTACTTAAAGGTTAATATTAACACATAAACAACATAAACATCAACAAACAACTCTGACATGTCACAATGATCGCCGAGAAAAGACGCCATGCGAAACTAAAAACAATGTGTTCTACAGAACGTCAGTGTTCACACAAGGACACCATCCACTAAAGGACAACATTACCAACAAAGAACACCGGATGGCACTGCAATTTGAACATTCCGAGTTAGATCGACTTATTCCCCAATGTATATCATACAAGCATGCAATGTGCAACATGGTGACCAGGTGTACAATGCATTTATGTATGATAACAAAAGGGCACAAGGAGATGAATGAGTGAGTGAGTATGGTTTTACGCCGCTTTTAGCAATATTCCAGCAATATCATGGCGGGGGACACCAGAAATGGACTTCACACATTGTACCCATGTCGGGAATCGAACCCAGGTCTTCGGCGTGACAAGCTAACACTTTAACCACTAGGCTTCCAAACCGCCCCGCACAAGGAGATGAAGAAATGGGTACCTGGTGGATTAAAAAAAGACACCCATTACCATATGGGAGAAAAACAATCTTATTAAAGTCAGATCTTAGTTCTTGCTACCGCTGAACAAAGATCTGAGGATATCCCATTATGGGTCATGTCAGACCGACCTTGTGCAAACCTTGACAGACCAATGGAATGACTGACAAGAAGTCGACATTAGCCAATCAGGAGGCACCTTTCTTGTGCTTTACGGCACTAATTTCAAATTGGCGACTACGCTTAGAAACATATTTAGACAAATTCTTGATTAAAATTTGAAACCTGAACAAAAGAACATTCTGGAATGGCTAATAGATGGTCGAGATTGTATGGGAACTAAGATCAGATTTTAATGAGATTGGGAGAAAAAGAACGACTACAGATGAATCACATTTCAACTGATGTATTGTTTTACTAAAAGGCCGCCTGTAATTTGTCTTAATATCAGTCAAACATGGTCATCGGGATCAATGTCAACGCAGGTGCCTGCATCTCAGACATGAACAAACAACAGCCTCAACTGGCCATTCAGAGGTTCTGTGGGTGGATGGCACAGTATGATAATGCTTGGCATGAAACTACCACTCAAACAGGATGTGCATCAATGTTCTACATACACACCTGTGTGTTGCCTCAGGTAGAGCACTGTACAGTTCAACCCAGACAGTGTACAGTTGTGTACATCAAGGTTCTACATACACACCTATGTGGTGCCTCAGGTAGAGCACTGTACAGTTCAACCCAGACAGTGTACAGTTGTGTACATCAATGTTCTACACACACACCTGTGTGGTGCCTCAGGTAGAACACTGTACAGTTCAACCCAGACAGAGTACAGTTGTGTACATCAATGTTCTACATACACACCTGTGTGGTGCCTCAGGTAAAGCACTGTACAGTTCAACCCAGACAGAGTACAGTTGTGTACATCAAGGTTCTACATACACACCTGTGTGGTGCCTCAGGTAGAGCACTGTACAGTTCAACCCAGACAGTGTACAGTTGTGTACATCAAGGTTCTACACACACACCTGTGTGGCGCCTCAGGTAGAACACTGTACAGTTCAACCCAGACAGTGTACAGTTGTGTACATCAAGGTTCTACACACACACCTGTGTGGTGCCTCAGGTAGAGCACTGTACAGTTCAACCCAGACAGTGTACAGTTGTGTACATCAAGGTTCTACACACACACCTGTGTGGTGCCTCAGGTAGAGCACTGTACAGTTCAACCCAGACAGTGTACAGTTGTGTACATTAATGTTCTACATACACACCTGTGTGGTGCCTCAGGTAGAGCACTGTACAGTTCAACCCAGACAGTGTACAGTTGTGTACATCAAGGTTCTACACACACACCTGTGTGGTGCCTCAGTTAGAACACTGTACAGTTCAACCCAGACAGTGTACAGTTGTGTACATCAAGGTTCTACACACACACCTGTGTGGTGCCTCAGGTAGAACACTGTACAGTTCAACCCAGACAGTGTACAGTTGTGTACATCAAGGTTCTACACACATACCTGTGTGGTGCCTCAGGTAGAACACTGTACAGTTCAACCCAGACAGTGTACAGTTGTGTACATCAAGGTTCTACACACACACCTGTGTGGTGCCTCAGGTAGAACACTGTACAGTTCAACCCAGACAGTGTACAGTTGTGTACATCAAGGTTCTACACACACACCTGTGTGGTGCCTCAGGTAGAACACTGTACAGTTCAACCCAGACAGTGTACAGTTTTGTACATCAAGGTTCTACACACACACCTGTGTGGTGCCTCAGGTAGAGCACTGTACAGGTCAACCCAGACAGTGTACAGTTGTGTACATCAAGGTTCTACACACACACCTGTGTGGTGCCTCAGGTAGAACACTGTACAGTTCAACCCAGACAGTGTACAGTTGTGTACATCAAGGTTCTACACACACACCTGTGTGGTGCCTCAGGTAGAACACTGTACAGTTCAACCCAGACAGTGTACAGTTGTGTACATCAAGGTTCTACACACATACCTGTGTGGTGCCTCAGGTAGAACACTGTACAGTTCAACCCAGACAGTGTACAGTTGTGTACATCAAGGTTCTACACACACACCTGTGTGGTGCCTCAGGTAGAACACTGTACAGTTCAACCCAGACAGTGTACAGTTGTGTACATCAAGGTTCTACACACATACCTGTGTGGTGCCTCAGGTAGAACACTGTACAGTTCAACCCAGACAGTGTACAGTTGTGTACATCAAGGTTCCGCCTGATCACAATATGGCCTGTTTATATATCCTGGTAATGTACGAGCAGCAACACAAACAATGCAAATAACAAAATTGTGCAATTGTGTTAAGTACACATCATGAATACAAAACAATACACATGTACCATGGATTACAATCACTTTTTTACAGTCCGACTGAATAAAATATCACATAAAAATATAATATATATCTACTGGTTGATAAGAAAGATAAAAATCAGACAAAACCTTCTGTAAAGAAAGTACCAGCTTCAGCATCATATGCTACCGGTAAAGTTTGGTACACTGTACAGTATGATTAGAAAACACATGTTTAGTTATGTACTTCTTTCTAGGATGTTTTTAAACATACTTTCATTTTGTTTTGTTTGGCCTTGTTAAAACATAAATTTCAAGTGTCCTTTTAGTCTATGCCTGTAACCACCTGTCTGACGCCTGATGCGGTTCTGTTGGTCAAGTCACCATGGTCATAGACCATAGAATCTGCATCTTGTAATCATGAAAGACAAGTTTGGGCTCGAAGAGACATTTGGCACAGGCTGGAATCCAAAGAGATGACGCTGTAAATTAAACACTTTTAAGCAAGCACCAGAAACAGCATGGCAGTAGGTGAGTGAGTGAGTTGGGTTTAAAGCCACTTATAACTGTATTCAAGTTATATCGCGGCGCCTTAGACGACTAGGTCACCTGTGGCCCCAATCGCAGTAGGAATTATTTGTACTTTGACATATGACTACCTGTCTTTGAGCATGTCCCTTATGATGTGGAATTTTGCGCTTTGGAAATACCTTATTATTATTAAGAACATGAGGCTGTGACCTGACAGTTTACACAGCACACTCAGCAATGTATTTCCTGTGAGATATGATTGAGCTTACTCATGTTGGCTGATCTTGAATAATATAATTGCTAAAACACATGGTAATTGGAAGGTAACAGGAATGACAATTTGGGATTTGAATTTGATGGTCAGTTTTGTGGACATGATCATCAGGTTGTTCCTGCGATTCAGCCCATCCCCAAGATGCAGCAGGTGCTCTCTCTCACCAGGTCTACTGGCCATCTCTCTTAATATAAATCACTCAACTGACATAAAACTCGAGCTGCAAAACATTTTCAGTTTACTTACTGTTTCCTCTAGTAAAAAATACATAGACACCTGATAAGACTATTTCCACCCAAAAAAATATATATGTACATTGTGAAAAAATCTACAGAAAGATGTAGGAAGAGGATGGTTTTTTTTACGGATATGCCAAATTTTGAATTTGCTGAAAATTGTCGGACAAGTTCAAATGCTGATAGTTACCAGTAGTTTTTCTTTTTTCTTACACTTACAGGTTTCCAACTTCCGATATGATAAAACACAAACGTGTGGCTACAATGAGGGGAAAAGGCAGAAGTTTCAAACTTTAAGAGACAATTCAGAGTACAGCAAGTCTGTGACCCAAGATGGATGTTTACTGACGTGTTTGTAACAATTTTAGCTACATCTCCTAAAGAAAATCACCTTAGCAAAACAACTTTCAAACTGAAGAAAAATGGTTCTTGAAATATCTAAAATAGCATTTTAGACACATTTTTAGTCGTAACTATGCACTTAGCGTAGCTAGAAGTCCCAAACATGCAATTACTGATGCAGCGAAGTCGCGTTCCCACTGATGCGAGTGCATTGTTGGTTGGTTTGTTGTTTAACGCCGCACTCAGCAATATTCCAGCTATATGACGGCGGTCTGTAAATACAATCCAGTGATTAATATCATGAACATGAATCAACGCCATTGGGATCGATGACATGCATCAACCAAGTCAGCGAGCCTGACCACCCGATCCCGTTAGTAGCCTCTGTAGGTTTTCCACATATAAAAAATAAGGCAGCTCCAGTAGATCAAAATGGCCCTGATCATTAAACCTAACAATCAAAGTTTTATTCTTTGATGTTTTTCTGAACATTTCTAGTTCCTTGTTTGAACAAAACAGATTCTAAAAAGTAACAAATTACTTTTTTTTTATCATCGATATTGTCATGGAAACCATCCATCATATGTACCAGCAGTGCCATATTGGCATTCTTGATCTCAGTTTATCTCATGATAAAAACTATTTACAGTCTAACAACAAATGATACCACCCTTTTCCTAGTAAGATTTATGAAATGAAATGAGTTAAAACTATGTCAAACAATTTCAAAAGATGTTTTTAAGATAATGTCTTCCCATTTAAAACTAATTTTCGTATTTTTATGTTCCTCACATCTCAGACAAGCAGTACTGTGCAGTCAGTCTTTCAAAATGTGGAACTCATTACTTTCCTTGAAGAGGTAGAATGTGCCTGATATTTTGGTCGTGATGTTATTAAGTGGCTCTAATCTTGTTATGTCATATGACAAGAGACAGAAGGGAGACGGAGAGACACTCAGCTGTACGAAAGACAAGCAGTGATATGCAGTCATCGTCGGCAACCATCTCAGCTGGGGATAAAACCTATTTAAAGGATAATTAGAATCCAGGCTTGGATCTGTCATCGTGACTGCACGGTAGTAGGGCTATTGCTGTTTCCTGTAGCTTCAAGTACACTGTACAAGTGGGTGATGATACAGCACACATTAATGAACTGTACTTCAACTAGGAACAAACTCAACCAATTCTTGACCCTTAAACTGTTAGCAAATCTGTGACAAGATGAAATTTGCACAATGATCGTCATTGTACTATAAGAGCCTGATTAGCTCCCCTGGAATAAAGGGACTCTTGAGCTAATGAGATGAGAAAATCAGTTGGAAATCAAATTAGTTACAAATCATGGGGAAAACATTGTTTGATAGGCATGACTTTTTTACAAGTTTGACAGATGACAATGCAGGCACAATTCATGGAGAACAACTTCTTTAACTACTGTAATGGTGACATTTCGGTATAGATCCTTATACCGTTGTCAAGCAAGTGTTTAAAGAAGTTGTTATCCATAAATTGTGTCCACTTTGATGAGAAAAACACTTCCCAAAAGTACTGAAATCAAACATTTTGACATGTTTGTGTTTATATAACATAACTGTTTAAAAAAAAGTTTTCCTCATTTGATAAATGTAGAACAATTGGTTGGTTGGAACCTAGCCATACCTTGTCTCATGTAGACAAACATATACAGTGACTGGAATAGCAGTGATGACAGTCCGGGGCAGCTGGCTTGAGCGAGGGGACACACTGAATGGATGTTCGCATTATTTGATGATATGTAGAGTTGTGGGTCTTTGTAATGAATAGTTTTTTATGGGATGTGAACTAAACTAAAATAATCATATTAATTGTAGTGGTGGGACAATACACCAATGCATCGGTGGATCGCGATATTTTACTTCCCGATACAAGTATCGATCTTAGTCGCAGACTAAGTACAATTCGATCCATACCTTAAATGTTTACTTTAATGGCTGTTACACCAACACTAATTAGTAGTGAAAAAGTAATTATTTTTATCCATTGTATCATGTTTGACACTGCCAGGTGTAAATCATCAGGTATTTGACTATCCTGTCTATGAAAAAGATGGCTTACACACCACAGATAAGGGCACAGGCAAGTATCGTGATACGTATCGGATCGCACAGTTTGTGTATTGTCCCAGCTCTAATTAATAGTAGGTCTAGTACTATTCTCTACAAAGAGCTACTCATGGTTTGTGACAAAATTGGAATAATAATGTGACAATATAATTAATATTAATTATGTACAAAATATAAGGACTACTAATAACTATCTACCACATACATATATAGAATATCAATTATAACGCATCTGCTGGCAGCAGTGACTAGATTACAGTGCATATCATAATGAAAAACTACAGAGTTCACAATGAGAACACCAAACATTCATTCCTTATCTCTCCCGGCCCTTAATATCGCAAACGAACTTGGCTCTGTCACAAACCATTTGGAATGAAATGTCCCATCATCTTGAAATCTTGTGACACACTCTTACCAGTCAGAATTTGACTGTCAATCTTCAACCAGTTTCTTTGCTACAAGACTTCTGATTGGTCATCTTGTTTTTGTTGTGTTGTTATTGGACATCTATTAATTGACATTAGTAAGAGGGTGAGCACTCTGATTTATTGATGGTCTTCAAACTGTCAGTGTCACAAATCCAGGATTGGTAGATTTTTTATGTATGAATTACAGCCAAGACCATCATCACACTTCCTTTGAACAAAACATTTCGAACACTTTGATATCACAGTCCTTAAATGATGAGTTCTGATCCTCAAGGAAATCCTGACTGTTTTAAGAGTCTCCGAGCCTGGACACCTGGAAACCTGGAGTCTAGCATAAAAAAACTGGTCTAGCTTGGAAACCTGGAAACCTATAGTCTAGCATAAAAACCTAGAATCTACCAAAGAAACCTGGAGTCTAGCCTGGACACCTGGAGCCTTATATAGCCTGGAATCCTGGAAACCTGGAGCCTAGCCTGGAAACCTGGAGTCTAGCATAACAAACCTTGAATCTACCCTAGAAACCTTGAGTCTAGTCTGGACACCTGGAGCCTAGCCTGGAATCCTGGAGCTTAGCCTGGAAACCTTGAGTCTAGCCTCGAAACCTGGAGTCTAGTCTGGAAACCTGGAGCCTAGCCTGGAAACCTGGAATCTAGCCTGGAAACCTTGCGTCTAGCCTGGAAACCTGGAGTCTAGCATAACAAACCTGGAATCTACCCTAGAAACCTGGAGTCTAGCCTGGACACCTGGAGCCTAGCCTGGAATCCTTGAGTCTAGCCTCGAAACCTGGAGTCTAGTCTGGAAACCTGGAGCCTAGCCTGGAAACCTGGAATCTAGCCTGGAAACCTTGCGTCTAGCCTGGAAACCTGGAGTCTAGCATAACAAACCTGGAATCTACCCTAGAAACCTGGAGTCTAGCCTGGACACCTGGAGCCTAGCCTGGAATCCTTGAGTCTAGCCTCGAAACCTGGAGTCTAGTCTGGAAACCTGGAGCCTAGCCTGGAAACCTGGAATCTAGCCTGGAAACCTGGAATCTAGCCTGGAAACCTGGAGTCTAGCATAGACACCTGGATTCTAGCCTGGAAACCATGATTGTATCAAGTACCAAGTCCAATATATCAAGCATCAGTTGTTAATGAACCAAACTCTGATCCCCGGAAGTAGTAACCATGTCAGTGTTATGATGAACGTGTATGATGAACGTGTATGATGAATGTGTTTGATGAACATGTATGATGAACGTGTGTGTGTGTGTGTGTGCGTGCGTGCGTGCGTTCGTGTGTGTGGGTATGGGTCCAGGAGATCACTATATCTGGAGATGAGTGTGAGGTAATTGAGTGTCAGCTGAAACATTAAGGGGGCCCAGCAAGTGTACCTCGTGACACAATCCACATCACTAGACTTAAGGATGTATACTGGTCAAAACCAAGAATATCATTATTTTTTCTAAGATAGGTATTTTTAAATCTTAATGATCTAATCCAACTGAAAAAGGGAAACAGTTGCTGTGCATTCCATTTGTAAGCTGTTACTTACCACAACACCTTATTCTCACCTTATCACAGAGGCAGGAAGGGACATCACTCACTGTGTAATTTTTTTTTAACCATCATAATTAATCATAATCTTTCTAATAATCCACATTTATGAAGTCTTCGTAGGCATTTAGAAGTACCTAGTGTGTACGCCTCTGTGTACTAATCATATAAACGTGAGTGAGTGAGTGTGTGTTGACTTGTGACCTCCAATGTTCATTGTGTGGTGAGTATAGGTCCTGTGCTGACTTGTGACCTCCAATGTGTTTTGTGTGGTGAGTATAGGTCCTGTGCTGACTTGTGACCTCCAATGTGTATTGTGTGGTGAGTGTAGGTCCTGGACACACTTGTGACGACTTGTGACCTCCAATGTGTATTGTGTGGTGAGTATAGGTCCTGTGCTGACTTGTGACCTCCAATGTGTATTGTGTGGTGAGTATAGGTCCTGTGCAGACTTGTGACCTCCAATGTGTATTGTGTGGTGAGCATAGGTCCTGTGCAGACTTGTGACCTCCAATGTGTATTGTGTGGTGAGTATAGGTCCTGTGCTGACTTGTGACCTCCAATGTGTATTGTGTGGTGAGTATAGGTCCTGTGCTGACTTGTGACCTCCAATGTGTATTGTGTGGTGAGTATAGGTCCTGTGCTGACTTGTGATCTCCAATGTGTATTGTGTGGTGAGTATAGGTCCTGTGCTGACTTGTGACCTCCAGTGTGTATTGTGTGGTGAGTATAGGTTCTGTGCTGACTTGTGACATCCAAAGTGTATTGTGTGGTGAGTATAGGTCCTGTGACCTTCAGTCTGTATTGCGTGGCGACATAAAGTCCTGTGCTGACCCTGATGTGGAATGTAGCAGAACACAACCAGAAAGGACAGTGTGAGGTATGCTGTTAAACATCTGTCACAAAGAGTTTGCTTGTTGCGATAAGAATATTGAACAATCATACATGATTTTCAATTGACTTGCAATTTACCTGACTGCATCCTTTAAAATAATAAGACTTCAAGATTCAGGCACAAGAAGACAAACATATTGATAACAGTAAGAAAATTATATTGCAGAACTGCTTCATCTTTGTTGAATATGGTGAAATCTATGGTGAAAATTATATTGTACAGAACCTTTAATAAATTATTCTAATTGGTCTGGTGGTAAGAAACAGAAAAAAATACCTGATATGTTCCTGTTTGTGGATGCAGCCGACATGACACGAAATGACAGATGCCAGGAAGTATTGGTTACAACAAAAAAGGCCTGGCTTCCACATTAGCATTTACAGTAGTGGCAAAATTCAACATCACATAAACTAAACAGGCAAAAGAAAGTGACCATGAAAACTGAATTTGACCAAAAACTTACAAACATTATAGAAACATTACCGAGTCAAAACAGTCGCCGGAATGCTGGAAAACTCAAAGTTTAGAACACAACTAGGATACCCGTATCAAATACATCACCATCAAATAACCATTTCTTGTCTGTTTCATTTTAGCCACTATCAATCATAGGTGTATACTTTCTTTGCCCGGCAGTTTAACTGATGTAAAATATTCATAAGTAAAAGTAGATAACAAATTATAGCTTCTTCCCTTCCTGTTGTGAATAATAGATATAAACATCTCTGAAAGGAAAATAGTACACAACATCCAGAGAAGCATAACATTCACAGATTCCTTAATCCGTTTGACGATGCAGGGGTATAAATTATGAGTTAAATACAGTCCACAATCCTACCCATCTACAGTCAAACACCATTGTGTCGAAGTTGAAGGGACCGACGTAAATACTTCTAGTTATCCTTGGTTCAATAAAACCGAAAATGGTGAATAAAGATGGAATATGCAGAGACCAAGCTTGTACTTCGAGACAACTGTTAGTTTGACACAACAGTGTTTGACTGTACTTATACATGTAAACTTATTAAAGTGAGTGAGTAACGACTAGCCCTTGACTAGTTGACAAGTAAACAAGCAGACTCGTGTTGTAGAGAAAAGTTATCTGACAATATCTACATGTCTATGAGTAAGATGATCAATGTTCAAATATTCCTGAAGTGAACACATTACACTGCATGCAATAAACATGTTGCTATTTAAAACCGTTCAGGGATTTATCTACCACAGCCAGTAGCCAGTAGCCAGTAGCGGAGGTGGATAGTCAGCCCCAGTGATCCAAGCAAAATAAAAATTAGAATTTAACATTTCCAAATCAAGGTTAAGATAAATGGTTGAACTTCAAAAAGGCTCCATGCATTTCACTGATATATTAAAAAAAGCAGCAAAGTATTTCAATATTTAGTTACCATGGTTATGTTTGATTATTGCATTGAATTCAATGTTAAAATACTTCTGAATTTAGAAAACAAGGACTATTAAAATATTTCTCCTCAATCTGAATGCTTTGGGTGCTTAGTTGGAAATGCAAGATATATCCCTGTTGTTTCATGTTCATTGTGAAAAATATGTACATGTGCTTTATAATAATAATAATTATAATAATAATAGTGGTTGAGAAGCAAATGTCATATTCGCCTCTCCAGAAGGGATGAAGCATATTTATAGCAACTGTAATCACTTACATACAGTGCCACATACAGACATATATATTCATGTAAGCAATGACATACAAAATAAATTTGCCAGCAAATTACATGAATATTTGTTCACAATATGTTCACAAATCACTGATTATAACCCTGGTTGAAATCTCAGATCCCATCTCATTTCTGAAAATGATAGTAAAAATATGTTTGGATTTATTCTTTCTGTGTCTGGTCTCCTGTGAGATTCTCATCATCTACAAATATGGGATTGGTGGCGCCCATGGCGGTATTTCGGTCTGTGTTTTTCAACAGGTTCTCCGTCGCTGGATCGCCTTGATGAGAGGCTTCATTGCACACAGAACTGTTCCGCTTGGCGGCTTTGTCCGACACGCCGTTTGTCTGTGCAGTGTAGCCTGTAACACCTACAACTAAACCATCCCTGTTCTGCTTCATTCTCACATGAATATCTTTCGAATGGACGCCATTGCCATTCGTAACTTGGTGTCCACAGTTTTTGACAATCCTCTGCGAGCTGTTATCAACATAGCCCTGCATTGTGACTGCCTCTTCATTATATACAGCCTTTGGGCGTGGGATTCGTGTGAGGGTGAAGTCTTCGAGCTTTAGGTTCACATGGGGCACCTCAAGAAGGTCAAAGGATTGGGCGTACTTCCTTTTCCAGCACTCCTTGCCACACAGGATGACACCGATAGTGATGAGAATCCCACAAATACAACAAGCCACGATGATCACGATGAGGTCGACCTTGTCCAAACCAGTATCGGGCGGTTCAATCGGGCTGAATGTGGAGGCAGGGGGGTCAATTTCTGTGACCTTCAACCCTGGTAATTTCAGCCATTGGTTGTTGATCATGATCGGAACTTCAAACTGGCGTTGTCGGAACTGAGCGAAAAGCTTGTTGCGAAGAGCCAGGTAGGGCACCTGCATGAGACCTACATGAATTATCACTGAGCCACACTGTGGATCATACAGTTTGATCTGCTTCTTTGTCACATTGAGGTTGATCACCAGCACGTTCTCCAGGGAGCCCACGAACTCGGCCATCACTAAGGAATTGTTGAGGATTAAGAAGCAATCAACATCAAATGTCAGTTCAAAATAGCAGTCCTTGAGATTAGAAGTTGGGGTTGTTGTTTTTATGGTGGTAGTGGCCAGCTTCGCAGATGGGATGATGGAACTGGAGTACATCGGTGCGCTAGATGTCGAGGAAACAGTTTGGGAAGGCATGACAAATGTTGATGTAGTTTGTTGAGACCAGGGTACAGTTGTTGAAGACGGAGCAACAGATTCATGACTTATCTCCCCTGATGTGCTGACAATTGGTCTCTCAGTTGTCTCCCCTACTGTGCTTGAACTACTGGAGACTTGAAGGTCACTGGTGTATTCTTGTGACTGTGAAGTGACTGAAGTGAACAGTCCTGGTTGTCTTGTAGCAGATGGTTCAACAGACAAAACTCCAGACACAGCCACTGATGTTGACACAGACTCTGACACTGACACAGACTCTGTGGTTGGATCAGTAAAGACAGACACAGATTCCTGTATAATCTGGGACGTCTGTATTCTGGATAAAGCACCAGTAACAGCAGACGACTCAGTTGTCATCACCGGCATCTGACTTCCTGCTTCTGTCTCTGAAGCCCGCACAATGTTTGAAGAAGCATCCGGACCCTGAACCTCTGTTTGGGTGGATAGGTACACAGGTGGTGTCACAACCTCAGAACTAGATGCTGGTATCACAGAACTGGTCGGAGAGAGCAAGGGGATGGGCTGACTGGAGACAGTGTCTGTTTGACTGGAAGCCTGTATCTGGGTGACTGATTCACGATCCAGAAACCTACCCCAGCCTGACGACATGTCCCCAGTCACTGTGGACAGTTCTTGCGTACTGAGTACGGCTTGATGTATTTGAGACAAAACTGACGTCTGCTCTGGTGTAGCAGACGGAATCACTGCAACCATACTCGGTTGGAAGGAGGATTGTAAGCTCTGGAACACAGATTCGGTCGACATTGGCGTTAATAATGGTGTAATGTTTGGTGTAACATTCAGAGGATTTGAAGAAGATATTGACTGAGAGCTAGATACAACATGATTAAAACGTTCTGGCTGCACAGTGGTTAACATCTGTTCAGTGTAAGAACTTAGCATGAGCTGTTCTTCTGTTGAGAAAGGTCTGGTCTGAGTGACCTTGTCACTGATATGATGGGAAGGAGAAGACTGTGACACAATTGTTGATATATCCTGAAGCAGTGGCGTTGATGATGCAACACCATCAACGAATGATGTAACTGGAAAAACACTCACATGACTTGAATCCTGGATCATCTGTGACATTTCCGTCCTTTGCACGGATGATGAAAATATTGATAATGAGTCATGACTAGGAAGTATATTTTGTTGTGTATACGTGTAATCTGAGGTCACAGAGTCTGATACTGGTATCCCATAATCCCGTGGGGTCAGAGAAGAGGTGAGCACGCTCCTCTCCGGAGGGCCGGATGTTTGAGACGCAGGCAGGGCTGATGTGCTGGCTACCAGTTGTGGATTAAAGGATCTGCTGGCTTGATTTGTTAGGCTGGTGTTCTCCAGAGTTGTCTGTGAGGTGTTAACGTTTACCGATGCTGACAGTATTTGCTCATTGGCTCCGCAAACTGCGCACAGAAAGCAAACAACATAATCAGTTAACAGTATTTGCAAGATCTTTACTGTTTTCTTTACCAAGCTTTTTCAAAAGGGAAACATGCTGACACAAATGTGACTTTCGGAGATGTTAGTATTTGTCTCTCGGAAAAGCTGTTACAAACTCATTGAAAAGAAACATGGTGATGAAAGTGACAATTTGATTCCATAACACCCAATGTATATCACATGGGAACAATTTATACTACACATTTGCTAAGAAGCAAAATAGTTCTTTAAGCCAAATTTGTGGTCCTTAGCAAATGTTGAGTAGTATCGGCCCAAGTTGATTTTTAATCATTTTCTTTCTTGAAACACGAAAGAGTGTAGCAAATAATACGCAAAAAAATATTTTAAAATTATGTATCTTACGTACAATGAATCTCAATGTTTAAGATTTTATTTATAGTCTAATCCCCTGACTAAAGTGTGGGGATGACAAAAGGCCTGTCGGCTGCTGATGAGTCAAACAAAACACTAAACAGACAAATGAACAAATCACTCCAACACACTTTCAAACAGAGGATAAATGGATAGCTGCACCTTGTGTGTGTTAGAGTCACCAGCGGGCTGTAGGTATTGACAGAGTTACAGAAATCATGTCCCAGTAGACACTTAACAATTGTGAAAAAGGGTTAGGATGATCAGTTTTTAACCTCTGCTCACATTACTCTGCACAGCAAGACGTTACCACCAGCCCGGGTTAGCTCTACACTTCCTCAAGACTTTTTACACCATAGGATTGATTTGTACTTCAAAGCGTTTCAGCTAGAGCTTGCAGAAAATAAATAATGAAATAACTTTGCTGTTTAACAGTGCACTCAGCTATAGACAGTAGACTGTTAATAATTGAGTCTGGCCCAGACAATCAAGTGATTGATATTCTTATCAACGGTCTATGCCATTGGGTAATATGACATCAACCAAGTCCCCCCATCCATTTTGTCACCTGCTCTTATGACCAGCATAGGTTGCTGGGGAAATGTTCTGACCCGGAATCCCAACAGGAAGAACTAATATGAACTGGCCGTTAGGAGTGTGAATCTCATTATCTTAAATATGAAGTGTGGATTCGATGGGGTGAGTGAATGAGTGAGTATGATTTTACACCACTTTTAGCAATATTCCAGCAATTTCACGACACCAGGAATGGGCAGATTCGATGGGAACAATGTATGCCCAGCATGGACTATTGATGAAAGACTCCTCATTTGGAAGAGCAACATTTTGCTGTGACCAACACATTTTGCTGTGTTTGACACAATTTGTTGTGTCCAACATTTTGCTGTTATTGACACATTTTGCTGTGATCGACACAATTTGCTGTGACTGGCACATTTTGCTTTGATTGTCACATTTTGCTGTGATCGACACAATTTGCTGAGACTGGCACATTTTGCTTTGATTGACACATTTTGCTGTAATCGACACAATTTGCTGAGACTGGCACATTTTGCTTTGATTGTCATATTTTGCTGTGTCCAACAATTTGCTGTGACTGACACATTTTGCTGTCATTGACACAATTTGTTGTGTCCAACATTTTGCTGTTATTGACAAATTTGCTGTGACTGGCAACATTTTGCTGTGATTGTCACATTTTGCTGTGTCCAACAATTTGCTGTGATTGACATGTTTTGCTGATTGACACATTTTTCTGTGTCCAACATTTTGCTATGACCAACACATCTTGCTGTGATTGTCACATTTTGTTGTGACCAACACATTTTGCTGTGTCCAACATTTTACTGTGATTGACACAATTTGTTGTGTCCAACATTTTCCTGTTATTGACACATTTTGATGTGACTGGCACATTTTGCTGTGTCCAACAATTTGCTGTGACTGACACATTTTGCTGTAATCGACACAATTTGCTGAGACTGACACATTTTGCTGTGATTGACACATTTTGCTGTGTCCAACATTTTGCTGTGATTGACACAATTTGCTGTGACTGACACATTTTTCTGTGATTGACACATTTTTCTGTGATTGACACAGATTGCTGTGACTGACACATTTTTCTGTGTCCAACATTTTGCTGTGACCAATACATTTTGCTGTGACCAATACATTTTGCTGTGATTGTCACATTTTGCTGTGTCCAACATTTCGTTGGGACTGACACATTTTGCTGTGATTGATACATTTTGCTATGACCAGCTTTCCCATCCTCTATAAATTCTACCCCACCTCCCCACCCCTATAATGAATTACCAGGGTGCTGTTGTACAAACCAAACCTTAGCGCTACGACTGTCGTAAGTCTATGTTAAGGTTTGGGAGTTACGATCACCTCAGTGCTAACATCACTTTGTAAAGCGCCACCCAGTCCCTAAGAGTAATATTAAAAGTACTTACTTACAGTGAGTCTTATATTCTGTTTTACCAAACAGTTGTTGAAAAATGCCACGTAGCCTTAAGCTAACCAATGAGTGTTAAATGAGATTGGGGGCGGTCGGGTAGCCTAGTGGTTAAAGCGTTCGCTCATCACGCCGAAGACCCGGGTTTGAATCCTGACATGGGTACAATATGTGAAGCCCATTTCTGGTGTCCCCTGCCGTGATATTGCTGGAATATTGCTAAAAGCGGCGTAAAACCAAACTCACTCACTTACTCACTCACTAAATGAGATTGCTTCTTCCATAAACTTTCCAACACCGATCTGTCTTCACCGTTGCCTCCCGCAAGTTGGGAAGATCAGTGTCTATAGACGGTTAAACTACTTCATCAAATAAAGATATATTCTGTATTCTCCATCCAGACTCTCACGAAGGCCAGACTCACCACAAGATGAATAATTTGTGAACCTTATTTTGTAAGTGTCAATATTTACAAGATGAATTCAGTCCCCTGGCTAATTTGAAATAGAATTATGTCTTCAAATTTGGCCAATATCACAAGGCCCAGACACTATGTCGGCTTCACTTCAATTTGACATCTTTAATTCAGTGACAGCTGACATATACTGAGCATGCTCAACATCTCCTAAAGGTCCACAATACATTACACTTTAATTGAATTAATCCTGTATCAGTTTGACTGGATGACTTCTTCGGCTGCAGCCTTCTTAAAGTCTCTGAACTGAGAACCTCACAGCGTGATGGGGAAGAGTGACAATGAAGATACACACAGCTTCAGGGAAGGTTATTCAATTGATCCTCAATCTTCAAACCCCACAGCAGCATCCATTGTGTTTGCTTCCCCCTTGACTCTCGTCACCCACGAGAGAAGCAAGTACCATCGCTCGTGTGTTTGGAGGCGATGTGGAGACATAAAATCGCTGAAATCGCTCATTGAATAGAAATTGAGAAGAATCCAATGACAGCTCAGTAAAAGCAGTTGTAATCAATTTTAAATCTATGACTTTTTACCAGGTGACAGATGAGATGTTTATTCCTTCAAATTTGGCACAAATTGCAATATAAATCCTGCTACAATCAAATCAACTGGTGTACGAGGAAAAGATTAAATATTGAAATCTTGAAGGTTCAGTAATGGCTGTTACGCCAACATATTGGTCCAGCAACCCATACATTACACCTTATTCAAACCGCTTTCCTGGATGTTGCCTCATGCAAAATAAATGTTCTTTTTCCAGCTGTCAAATATCAGTCATATTGATTTCATTTGTCAACATTTATCAATCGATGCAATCATCAAAACAGAACAGGCTCATTAATCGCTTCCTAAAACAGCCATCTTAATATAGTGTCTCCCCTAACATATTGATTGGACGCATGCAAGCTGCACAATAAACTACCTTCCTCACAACTTTATAAAAACAAACATAACATCACAGCTCACTACAATCTCTAACAAAACAGGATAATGTCACACTCACTACGTATTTTCCCCACTAACATCTGATGACAAACTTTCTGGGAACCCAAGTCTCTAATAAAACGTTTTAATTAGAATATCAGCTCCCAGCATGAAAGATTTTTTTATGAAAGCCAAAAGCACTGGAATAATTACACCCAATTCCGGGCATCATCTAAAGTCTTGTATTCATTTGCATGTAATAAAAGTTTTGTTCAAGTAGCACCCTGCACGAAGTATGTGAAATGGGAGATATCCATTATCTTCTTAAAAATGCTATTGATGTCACAAGTAATATTGATAAATGTTTAAAACTGTTTGCAGACACAATTCTGAAAGTGTGTTTTCAAATTCGCAATCAAAGAGAGATCTCCTAAGGGCATTAATATGTTCCAGGAGGCATCACAGTCTTGGAGAAGTTCTGCCTTCCTAAATGTCATGGCACCGTGAACATGTACTGTCCACACTTGCAAATCAATACGGCAAAGAAATCCTTAACGTTATTTATTACTTTTAAGATCTTTACAGCCTCATTTACTTAGACTCAATTATTCTTTCTGCATATCATCAGTGTTTTAAATTATCAATATTGTTGCTGATCTAATGTGCTACTTTATTTAAGAATGTTTTTGGTGTTGTTTCTATTTAAAATATGAATAAACAACCTAAAGAGGTTACATTTTCTGTGCAATTTTTGTGGCAATTTTAGTCTTTGGCAAGGTTTGTTTGTTGTTTAATGCCGCACTCAGCAATATTCCAGCTATGTGATGGTGGTCTGTAAATAATCGTGTCTGGACCAGACAATCCAGTGATTGACATGAGCATATCAAACCTGGGTTAGAACATTCCCAGCACTCTACACAAGATATAAGTGTACCTTGGGGCTGTGGTCTTGAGGACAGACCAGCACACGGGAAGCAACGGATGAAATATCTTCCTGCCTGAGGGAGTAAGTTTGGGTTAACACTGTTTTGAACAGCTTTTCAGTTATATCACAGGGTGTCCATTACACTTGCATCAAAAAGCAGAGGTGAAAAGTCCAAGGACCCTAACTGGGGATAATGTTCAGTTTTGACAATTGATGGAGAATAATCTTAAAAATGTTAATCGTAAAATTGGGATTTTCATAAAAGACTATTTATAGAGTGAGTGAGTGAGTGATTGAGTGAGTGAGTGATTGAGTGATTGAGTGAGTGAGTGAGTGAGTGAGTATGGTTTTACGCTGCTTTTAGCAATATTCCAGCAATATCACGGCGGGGGACACCACAAATGGGCTTCACACGTTGTACTCATGTCAGGAATCGAACCCGGGTGTGATGAGCGAACGCTTTAATCACTAGGCTACCCGACAGCCCACTATTTATAGAAGATTACATGCTACCTGCTGATGGAACAACACAACATGCAATAAACTTCTCATGGACCTACTCTTCCCCAAGCGTCATCAGTCGCCTGTTCAGTGTTTATATCCTCTCATCACATGCACCAGCAACATGTGTCATTTTACAAATAACTAAGTCCCATTTCTGATTTCACTTAACCATGTTACAAGAGGGAATTGTATTGTGGGAATAGGAACAGAAAGAAATGTATATTTCATTTGTTGTTAAAAAATGTAAAGTACATCCTCGGTAAACACAACACAATTCAAATTTTTTTCTAAATATTTACTATCAATCTTCTAGTAGTAGTAGTAGTTGGTTGGTTGGTTTCTTGTTTAACGCCGCACTCAACAATATTCCAGCTATATGACAGCCGTCTGTAATTATCGAGTCGGGACCAGACAATCTAGTGATTGATGTCATGAGCACCAATCAACGCAACTGGGATACGATGACATGCATCAACCAAGTCAGTGAGTCTGACCCCCCAGATCCTGTAAGTCGCCGCTTACGACAAGCATAGTTGCTGTTTACGGCAAGCAAGGGTTGCTGAAGACCTATTCTACCCCCGATCTTCACAGGTAGTGTGTCAGATCATGTAACTAACCCATGCAATTCACTTGATACACAACCATCATACAGGGTGGAGTGAGGACATCCCTCCATGCCGATCCTGTTAGTCGCCTTTTACGACAAGCATAGTTGCTTTTTACGGCAAGCATGTGTTGCTGAAGACCTATTCTACCCCCGATCTTCACAGGTAGTGTGTCAGATCATGTAACTAACCCATGCAATTCACTTGATACACAACCATCATACAGGGTGAAGTGAGGACATCCCTCCATGCCGATCCCGTTAGTCGCCTTTTACGACAAGCATAGTTGCTTTTTACGGCAAGCATGGGTTGCTGAAGACCCCGGAATCTTCACGGAATCTTCACGAGGTAGTACTAGTAGTAGTAGTAGTAGTAGTAGTAGTAGTAAAATTATAACATGCTATCAATTATTATCAGTATCATTAATACCGTTAATTATAACAATGATAATAAATTATATATAAAAAAGTGTCCGGAAAAAAGTAATTTAGAATCAATGTTTATTGAACCTCATTAATAGTGTTAAAACTATTCCTTTTAAAATTAAACATCAAATACACTTGAAGTATTTGTTTTAAAAACAGAAACAATAAAAAAGTAACAATCTCTGAATTTCAGTAATAAGCTGTCAGAACCTTTGTTCATGTTAGTAACCACTCAGAACTCAATTCTTTTATTTACACTCCATGAAAATTGTTACACATAGGAATAAACAGTTCTATATTCCTTAATACACCTGTATACACCTGTCAGGTTAAGATCATACACTGTGTTTATTGTGGTCCTCCCTGTGAGTGAGTGAGTGAGTGAGTGAGTGAGTGAGTGAGTGAGTTGGGTTTAACGCGGCTTTTAACAGTATTCCAGTTATATCGCGGCGTGTCAGCTTAATGTGGGAGGAAAGCCTGAAGTGATGCAGGTCTCAGACGTTTACCACTTCAGTCGGGTCGAACCGGGATTCGAACCCACAATCATAGGTTTCAGGCGTGCCTAAGGGACGGAACTCTGCACAGCGAATTGCGGCGCATTAGACGACTGGGCCACCCGTGCCCCTCCCAACACATCCTGTGACTTCATTAAACACTGTTTTGTCTACGGTGGTGACCAATACACATGTTTACCTTCCTAGAGACAAAACGAAATGGAGGTCAGACTGCAGTCCGCCAAAATATATCTGGCAAGACAAATTATTCATTTTATTAATTAAACATTTATACAGAAACTGCATAAATTCTGCAGATAATAAACTGCCAGGCAAGAGTAAGTATACATTTGAAAATTTGATTTGGAATTTTTTTTACAAACATTATCAAAACATTATATTTGGCTGAAAACAATCACCAAAACATTGCAAATACATCATCATCAAATATTTAGCCACCATCAAACATGGGTGCATACTTTCTTTTGCCTGGCAGTTTAATTCAAAAGAGTCCGCCTTTTTTAGATAGAAAGACTTTTAAAAGATTAGGATTAACATGCCTATGTAGGAGCAGTTTGAACACTCAGAAACCAATACACCCAACCAAGCACTGAAACCGGCAATCAGCAGTTTGAACACTCAGAAACCAATACACCCAACCAAGCACTGATACCAGCAATCAGCAGTTTCAACACTCAGATACCAATACACCCAACCAAGCACTGATACCGGCAATCAGCAGTTTCAACACTCAGATACCAATACACCCAACCAAGCACTGATACTGGCAATCAGCAGTTTCAATACTCAGAAACCAATACACCTAACTATGTATGCAGCATGCACCAGCAGGACACAGATGAAACTTTGTCCAACTAAGAATAAAGATATCCAAATTACCATTATCAAATTCCATATATTACTCTACAAAATCTCTAAGTGTTTCATCTTTCTTTAAAGCCAAAGAAAAATAATAGTTTTCAGTTGCACCGAGCAGTAGACTGAAGTAATTGATTGGTCATTCATTATGGAGAAGCGAAGAGACTATCTGTCTGTGATGTTTGTAGTTTTGATTAAGTCCACACTAGATATTGCCCTAATCTGACAATACAAACATAAGGATAGCGCCATGTTGGCACAAACAATATCCATGCTATCCAAATCTCCCCCGAGCAAACATCTCTAACTGGTACAGAGTAACAATGCAATAGACAGAGGTAGGCACCATGTCACCGTGTTGGTATGTCACAGCTCCAAGTTGGGTGGTGTTGGGTGGAGTTAGTTTGGGGGACACATTAAAGTAAGGAAATTCTGTCACTGCATATTAAATATTAAGGAATCACTGTTAGCCTGGAAGGTTTTTGTTTTGTTGTTTGTTTGTTATTGCACTTAGCAATATTCTAGCTGTATGACAGCAGTCTGTAAATAATTGAGTCTGGACCAGACAATCCAGTGATTGATATCCTGAGCATCGCAATACACAATTGGGATACGATGACATGCATTAACCAAATCAGCGAGCGTGACCACTCGATCCTGTTAGTCACCTCTAACGACAAGCATAGTCGCCTTTTACAGTAAGCATGGGTTGCTGAAGACCTATTCTACCCCAGATCTTCATGGGTCTGACCCAGAATCTGACTGTGTCATGTCATATCGGAAATATTATTTAATCATACTCTAGTAGTGTGCATGGTTACAAGTGTCATGACTGCTTTCCAATTATGTTTCAATTTCAATCCAACATCTTTATACTTGTTTAGTAAAGAATCTATTTATTTATGGCATAGTTATTGTAATATTCCTCAAAATAGAGATGTATTCAATATAGTGCTAATATTTATCTTTCGGATTCCCTTTAAGGAAACAATTTCCAGTTTAAAAGCTGGAGTGTTGGTACTTTGGAATGGGGTTATATCATACAGACATTTCAAATACTTGATTCTGTTTCCCAATAAGTTGCAAATTCAGTCAACGCAAAATGTGCTTTGTTCAAGTTCTCTTAGACTAACATTTAATCCCAGTAATAGCATTTTCTCATTTGAAAATATATATCTACTAAATAAAAAGTAAAATTTAAATAGAGCCCAGAACAATGTTTGATTTCTGGAGGCAATGTAGACTTTCCAAATCATTCTAGATTTGAGTTGGATTTGACATGGTTGACATATAACATCCTCTGAGTATTCTGATATAACGTAAGGCTGACATATATCATCCTCTGAGTATTCTGATATAACATGGTTGACACATATCATCCTCTGAGTATTCTGATATAACGTATGGCTGACATATATCATCCTCTGAGTATTCTGATATAACATATGGCTGACATATATCATCCTCTGAGTATTCTGATATAACGTATGGCTGACATATATCATCCTCTGAGTATTCTGATATAACATGGTTGACACACATCATCCTCTGAGTATTCTGATATAACATGGTTGACACACATCATCCTCTGAGTATTCTGATATAACATATGGCTGACATATATCATCCTCTGAGTATTCTGATATAACGTAAGGCTGACATATATCATCCTCTGAGTATTCTGATATAACATGGTTGACACACATCATCCTCTGAGTATTCTGATATAACATGGTTGACACACATCATCCTCTGAGTATTCTGATATAACATGGTTGACACATATCATCCTCTGAGTATTCTGATATAACGTATGGCTGACATATATCATCCTCTGAGTATTCTGATATAATGTAAGGTTGACACATATCATCCTCTGAGTATTCTGATATAACATGGTTGACACATATCATCCTCTGAGTATTCTGATATAACATGGTTGACACATATCATCCTCTGAGTATTCTGATATAACATGGTTGACACACATCATCCTCTGAGTATTCTGATATAACATGGTTGACACATATCATCCTCTGAGTATTCTGATATAACATGGTTGACACATATCATCCTCTGAGTATTCTGATATAATGTATATCAGACATTATCACAAAAACACTAGAAAGTCATAAATCCAACTACATACAGATGTCTGGTCTGTATCAACTGGTCTTGTTGTTGTGTAAAACTACAATCAACACCGGAAACGCCCACAGTGTCTGGCAGATGTCAGACTAAGCATCTGTCATCCTCTTTTACGTAACAGAGACCTCCTGCAGTCCACAAGGACAGTGGGTGGCCATTACATTGTAGAACTTGTTTGTTCTTAAACCCCTTACACAGCAATATTCTAGTGTTTTTACATCAACCTGTTAATAATCAAGTCTGGACCAGACTGGCTTGTAAATAATCAAGTCGGGACAAGACAAACCAGTGATTGACATTGTCAGCAATGATCCACTGTGTACAATATTCCAGCTATATGACACTGGCTTGTAAATAATCAAGTCTGGACAAGACAAACCAGTGATTGACATTGTCAGCAATGATCCACTGTGTACAATATTCCAGCTGTATGACACTGGCTTGTAAATAATCAAGTCTGGACAAGACAAACCAGTGATTGACATTGTCAGCAATGATCCACTGTGTACAATATGCCAGCTATATGACACTGGCTTGTAAATAATCAAGTCTGGACCAGACAAACCAGTGATTGACATTGTCAGCAATGATCCACTGTGTACAATATTCCAGCTGTATGACACTGGCTTGTAAATAATCAAGTCTGGACCAGACAAACCAGTGATTACGATGAACGTTCCACACCGTTGGGGTACAATGACACACAATGAACCAAGATGCAGTGCCTGATCACCTTAGCCATCAAGTTGCCTCTTTTAACAAGCACAGATTACTGGAGGACATTTAATAAGACATATCCTTGACCATGACCTACAATAAGCTTAAAAAGGTGATCACCAATACCTAAATGTTTGAGAAACGTGCACAAAGGTTCAACTATGTAAGACGGGAGTGTCTAGTGAGTTGTTCCCCATAGATGTAGCTAGGTAACGCGGATAAAGGCGATGGTCGAACAATCAAATCCAAAAAGCAGGAGAGATATGACAATAGGTATTGGAAGAATATGCCGGAAATACCCACCTGTGCATAAAATGGACTTGTCCAACATTGCCGAGGTCAGATTCTATTGAGCGAGTCATCATTATTTATAAAACTTGTACATTTTATCATCATCCTAAAAGAGGCTATACATAATGTTGATATCTCATATAAGAAATAAATAACTTGTGTTCATTGTTTATCGTACAATAAAACACTGCAAGGAGAATAAACCACTCAGGGCTTTGACACTCATGGTTTATTCTCTCTCAAGACTAGCAGGCCAACAACTACTTACATATCAAGACTACCTGGCCAACAACTACTTACATATCAAGACCATTTGGCCAACAACTACTTACATATCAAGGCTATCTGGCCAAAAACTACTTACATATCAAGACTACCTGGCCAACAACTACTTACATATCAAGACCATTTGGCCAACAACTACTTACATATCAAGGCTATCTGGCCAACAACTACTTGCATATCAAGACTACCTGGCCAACAACTTCTTACATATCAAGACTACCAGGCCAACAACTACTTACATATCAAGACTACCCGGCCAACAACTACTTACATATCAAGACCATTTGGCCAACAACTACTTACATATCAAGACTACCCGGCCAACAACTACTTACATATCAAGACCATTTGGCCAACAACTACTTACATATCAAGGCTATCTGGCCAACAACTACTTACATATCAAGACTACCCGGCCAACAACTACTTACATATCAAGACTACCCGGCCAACAACTACTTACATATCAAGACCATTTGGCCAACAACTACTTACATATCAAGGCTATCTGGCCAAAAACTACTTGCATATCAAGACTTTCTGGCCAACAACTACTTACATATCAAGACTATCTAGCAGACAACTACTCATGTATCATTCCGTGTGATGTTCATTTTTAGATAATCACTAGCAATACCAGTCATGTCTCAGTAATAGCGTCTCATTGTCACTGTACATACATGCGTGTCTGATATTTTATCTGGTCAGACATGACAATCGGTATTGGGAGAAAAGGTAAACGTAATTGACATGAGGATTGTGAGAATATGCAGGAAATACCCACCTGTGCATAAAATGGACTTGTCTGACAAGGCTGTGGTCGGATTCTATTCAGGGAGTCATCATTATTTATATACGGGTAAATATTTTATAAGCTGCACGTTTTATTAACATCCTCAAAGAGGCTGTACGTTATATTGATATGGCCCCTCATGGTTTATTCTCCCTTCAGTGTTTTATTGTACGATACACAACTCCCATGAGTCGTTTATTGCTTAAATACACAAAAAAGCATCTCCACTGCATACAACAGGGTATGTTTTCAAAACATATATACATATATATTTGTACTTATTCCTTGTAATACAAAATGAAGGAAAATGTACAATGATTTCCTTCAGGAAACTCAATCTTGTGACTGAGGTAGTATTGTTTTACATGTGGGCTGGGACAGGTAACTCGGGACGGTCGGGTCCTAAGTAGGACCCAGGTACCCACAGGACTACCCGGGCTCATGGTTAGTCACGTGATATATTGTCCAATGACAATAACAATAAAACTCCATGCTTACACTATGAGTGAGTGAGTGAGTGAGTGAGTGAGTGAGTGAGTGAGTATAGTTTTACGCCGCTTTTAGCAATATTCCAGCAATATCACGGCGGGGGACACCAGAAATGGGCTTCACACATTGTACCCATGTTGGGAATCGAACCCGGGTCTTCGGTGTGACGATCGAACGCTCTAACCACTCGGCTACCCGACCGCCCCTACACTATGAGTGACTAATGTTTGCATTTCTTTCTGACTATGAACGCATTCCCTTTGACTTTTATGTTTGAGTAAAGATAAAGCTTCAGTCAACTTCCGTGTATGCATGATGAGATCATTTAATACATCTAACTGAATGTTTTTTTGCAGGGCTTCAGTAAAACAGGTCTTTGAATGGCATTAAGAAGTGAGTGAGTGAGTGAGTGAATATGGTTTTAGGCCGCTTTTAGCAATATCCCAGCAATATCACGGCGGGGGACACCGGAAATGGGCTTCACACATTGTACCCATGTTGGGAATCGAACCCGGGTCTTCGGCGTGACGATCGAACATTAAGAAGTGATACACATAAGGATGACAATTTAAGGATGACAACTTCTTTTTTATGAAGAATTAACACAACATTTCAGAGTATATGCTTATTCCTTCATCGGTAAAACAGTTAACAGTTTCCAAATGGACAATTTGTACCAAAATCTTAAGACATACAGCGGGGTCCCAGGTAAGGTAAGGTTATAGGGGGTCAGGTACCCCGGTAGTAAATTTTAGACTCGCCCAGCCGTATTTCACACTGCTTTCAGCAATATTCCAGCAATATTACTGAGAGACACCAGACCAGAATGGGCTTCACACATTGTACCTATGTTGGGGAATAAAACCCATCCTTGAGCGAACGCCTTTACTATTAGGCTACCCTACTGTCCCCTGATATTTTGAGCAATTTTACCATCTGCCAAGAGCAATAACTTTACTGTTATTTTTAAATAGATAATATCCAGTACTCATGGATAAGGTTTAAAAATAACATATTATTAAAATGTGGTATAAAATTGTTCAAACAATAATCTACATTTCACATGATCCATGCTGAAATACCTCAAATTTCTATTGCCTAGAGTACATTAAAAAAATGATGAAAATCTGTAAAAAAAAATCTAAAATTTTAGAGAAATATTTACAACACACATTCAATGTTTGGAGTCATAATCCTGACATTCACTGTATCACATTTCAAATTATTACAACATAAAACTAACAATGCCCGTGTCAAGAAAGCACAACGCTGTAGGTATGCATAATGTCGTCAAACAGGAAATTGTAGCAATGTTCGATTGTATAGGGGACCTCCTCCGCCCAACAATGACCCATTATGACCACGGAGTTTGTGAGTAAATGTCACAGAAGGTGACAAAATGGAGGTGTAGCAAACATCAGCAGTGATTTCCAATACAAGCCAGTGTTTAACAATTCTTGTAATTCCTCTTGTGGTAAATATTATCTTAGATTGTGTTTCTTTCTTTTATGTTATATCAAAACAACTCAAAGCAGGAAAAAAACACTTGAACCTAAAATAGCTTGTTGTCAGAGACACCGAATAGTTTCCACTTTTTCTTCCCCCAAAATAATTTTTCTGTGTTAAGTTATGAACAATGAAGCTGGGAGGCAGAGACAGATGTTTCCATTTGTCGGAGTCCTGACGGTGATTTAGAACTTGCGTAAAGGACAAGTAAATAGAACATAGAATTTGAATAAAAAAAAGTCACATGAACATACATCGCCCAATCTAGAATCAGAGCACCGTTGTCTTTTTAATGTGTAATTCAAATGATTAACTGTCACTTTCATCACCAATACTTTCAAAAGAATTGTTTCAGGACGTCTTGCAACATGCATGAAATTATTGTTCTAATGAAACATGAAATAGGAAGAAACAATTTGATACAAGAAAACAAAAAAAAATATTTTGTTACCATCAGAAAATATACATCAGAACATGTAAAATTATTTCAAAGATAAATACATAAATTTAACACGAAATATGGAATATTCATGAAAATATTCATTAAAATATCCTTAAAACAAGGAGGCAAATAAAAGAAATAAATCATGAAGTGAATGTTTAGTTGTAAAAAAACAAGTATTCCAAGGTTACCTGTCAACAGCCACAGACACACAATTCCCGTGTGGACCGCCATGTCTAATCCTGTCTATTGGTCTACTGTTGTCCACAATTGTCTGTCAGCGATGCTACCCACGTTGCTGACGACCCCTACAGTAGCAGCGCGACTGTCACTCAGCGGCAGAGGCAGCACTCTCCTTCACATCCACACACGGTATCCTTCCCGCCTCTACTACCACGCTGTTCCGAGCAACTTCAACCTTTGCTGATGGCCCCGTCAGGTTCACGTCCACAGTTAATTACCTGGAAGCAAAACACAGCCCAAGTGTAAAAACCAGTTTGTGACCACCCCGTGAAGACTGAGTGTTGGACTGTGGGTACATCCACAGGCCACAGAGTTGAGAGATTGGCTCTCTGACACTGTTCAGCTGCTATTTGCAGTCCTGCGAAAGAAGTAGCTAAAGACTGAGAAAAACAAACATCGTGATTCTATGGATGCTGTGAGAGCAGACGACAAATAGTTAGAGACCAATGGTGGAACGGCAAACGTCAATACTGTGGGACAAAGTCACAGGGGTGAACAAGGAAGGAGGGAGAGTCGTTACAGACGTCAGTGGGGAGAGGTGGGGGATCAGGTAACTGTACAGAAAGGGAAGAGGGCTGTTACAGACGTCAGTGGGGAGGGAGACAGGTAACTGTACAGAAAGGGGGGAGGGCTGTTACAGACATCAGAGGGGAGGGGAGGGAGACAGGTAACTGTACAGAGAGGGGGGAGGGTTGTTACAGACATAAGTGGGGAGGGAGACAGGTAACTCCCCCCTTTCTGTACAGGGGAGGGAGACAGGTAACTGTACAGAGAGGGGGGAGGGCTGTTACAGACGTCAGTGGGGAGGGAGACAGGTAACTGTACAGAGAGGGGGGAGGGCTGTTACAGACGTCAGTGGGGAGGGAGACAGGTAACTGTACAGAGAGGGGGGAGGGTTGTTACAGATATCAGAGGGGAGGGGAGGGAAACAGGTAGCTGTACAGAGAGGGGGGAGGGTTGTTACAGATATCAGAGGGGAGGGGAGGGGAGGGAGACAGGTAGCTGTACAGAAAAAGGGGAAGGAGGATTATAACCAATGTCATTGGGTATAGAACCGCCTCCGTGGTCTAGTGGTAGAGTGTCTGACTGGAGAGAGGAAGGTCCGGGATTCGATCCCCCGCCACGTCATACCAAAAGATGGTACTTGTTGTTACCCTGTCTGGCGCTCGGCATTAAGGGGCTAAAACAAGAACTGGTCGGCTCGGAGTCAGTAAACTGTGTCTGAGTGGGGTATTAATGTTAAACTGCGGCATGGTATCTCAGTGAGCTAGCACTATAAATCGGCATCAGTCCGGACTAGTACAACCAGCCACTCAGACACATACACGTGCATGCACATCGCTATATAATCTTGGACGCGACGTTAAACCCCATTTCACCTCACCTCACCTCACCTCATTGGGTATAGGGTCTACAGCGCACTGATGGTTGAAGCTAGGTTTATTTTGGTTTGGTTTCTTGTTTAACGCCGCACTCAGCAATATTCCAGCTATATGACAGCGGTCTGTTAATAATCGACTCTGGACCAGACAATTCAGTGATTAATATCATGATCATCGATCCATGCAATTGGGATCGATGACATGCATCAACCAAGTCAGCGAGTCTGACCACCCGATCCCGTTACTCGCCTTTTACGACAAGCATAGTCACCTTTTACGGCAAGCATGGGTTGCTGAGGACCTATTCTACCCCGGATCTTCACGGGTATAGGGCCTATACATTGACAACAATAATGAAGTCGTCATACAGGGACATTTTCAGAAACCAATTGGAGGGGGAAGTAGGAAAAGGAGAGGGGAGTGAGGGTGGGAAGACTGCCAGGCAGTGGTCAGATACTGCTGGTACATGTACATCAACACGTATTGATTAGCCAGAGGCAGGGATTCTGATGTTCAATTGCCCCCTCACCTCCACCCAACGTGACCCTGCTCACTTCCAATGTATCCGTAAATAGCATTACATTCCTGGACTAAAGACAAGGTGTTGTGCCAGTGTGGGGGCTGCCTGTCTTAAACCAGAACGGAGTCTAAATGGCTCCATCATGGTAACAGGGACTGGGAACTGAGGCTGAAGGCCTGGTCATATACTTCCCTTTACACAAACATTCCAAAGTAATGGGCTTCATTTTTGTAAGATTGTCAAGACTTGACCATGGGATGGACAGATTGTAGTGAAGAAGTGTGCGTCATATAAGATTTGTTTGTTTGTTGTTTAATGCCACACCCAGCAATATTCCAGCTCAGTAAATAATCGAGTCTGGACAGACAATCTAGTGATTGATGTCACGAGCATCGATCAACGCAACTGGGATACGATGACATGCATCAACCAAGTCAGCGAGCCTGACCACCCAGATCCTGTTAGTCGCCGCTTATGACAAGCATAGTCAACTTTTACGGCAAGCAAGGGTTGCTGAAGACCTATTCTACCCCCGATCTCCACAGGTAGTGTGTCAGATCATGTAACTAACCCATGCAATGCACTTGATACACAACCATCCTACAGGGTGCAGTGAGGACATCCCTCCATGCCACAGGTTTACAAACGTGGTCGTTACTGAAGGGATCAGGTTGTAATGACAGATGTAGCAACACACCACAGACAAACAAGCACTAATGCCAAGCACCAATCACAAGGGCTGATATTTCCTACCAATTTTTTCAACAATTCCAATCAATTAAAGCATTGATTTTATTAGGTTTAAAGTAGCTACACTGCAAAGTCAAAGTTGATCAATTTCTGTGGTTAAAGGGCAGTGGGGTAGCTGTGTGGTTAAAGCATTCACTTTTCAATCCAAAGGTCCAGGTTTGATTCTCCACATGGGCACAATCTGTAAAGCCCATTTCTGGTGTTTCCTGCTGAATAGTGCTGAACGTGGTGTAAAACTATACTCACTTATGGATAGCATGAGCAAGAGTTCATGACATCGGGGCGACATTCAGTTAAGCAGATCTCAAGGGATCTTTGTTAGTTGGCTAACGGGGTATTGCCGATCTAGACTGCTGGGAATCCTGACAGGACACAAGCAAGGGAGATAACTATCTGTCTAAGACATGTTTATGCAGGAAGGACAGAGCCCTTTTCATCTTCCATCTTCATGAACAAATGCTTGATTATCACACAGCAATATTGACTTGTAAGGGGCTTCACAAGGCTGTGATACACAACATCCCGCTGCTCTGTTTGTTGTCCAAGGTGTGATGACACAAAACTTCTGTCGAGCATGAAGACATCAAACACACTCCTTGACCATGGTTCACTGACATTTGACCTCTGACTTGGTCGAGTGTCTAACACTCAGGTTCTTGGAGAAACTGAATATTCCCGGCAAACTCCAGTTGTCTGACATCTTACTGTATCCAAGTGTCCAGTAGTGAACACCAGCAATGACATCTTTTGTTTACTTGTCCTACAACATCTTCTAGATCTGGTTCTATCATCTTGAGTGAGTGAGTGAGTGAGTGAGTGAGTGAGTGAGTGAGTGAGTGAGTGAGTGAGTGAGTGAGTAGGTGTATGAGAGAGTTTGGATGGGTGAGTGAGTGAGTGAATGAGTGTAGGTAGGTTGGTGTATGAGTGAGTTTGGATGGGTGAGTGAGTGAGTGAGTGAGTGAGTGAGTGGGTGGCTAGGTAGGTAGACAAATGAGTGAGTTTAGATGGGTGATAGTGAGTGAGTAGGTAGGTAGGTAGGTGAATGAGTGAGTTTGGATGGGTGAGAGTGAGTGAGTGAGTGAGTGAGCGAGTAAGTGGGTAGGTAGGTGAATGAGTGAGTTTGGACGGGTGAGAGTGAGTGAGTGAGTGAGTGAGCGAGTAAGTGGGTAGGTAGGTGAATGAGTGAGTTTGGACGGGTGAGAGTGAACAAGTGAGTGAATGAATGAAGCGAGTGGGCGAGTAATGTTTCATGCCACTGTTAGCCATTCTTTTTCCCCTGTTCTAGAAGAAAACCAATCAGGACATTGACCCCATGAGTATACAATCCATTGCCATTGCATCACAGTTCGATGACAGACAACCAGACAACTCACACAGCAGGACAAACTGGTTGCCATGAGATGTTTCTCACAATAAACAAGGAACAAGGGACCTACTCTGCCCTGAAATGCCCGAAGAGGAAACAAAATAAAACTCATTTATTTGAAGGTTTATCCAACTACTGTCAAAATATTCTTTTCCCATATTTCCTCCCATGAGTATATACATATGTATGAAAATGATCAGGGATTCATTCCAACAATACCAGGACCAACAAAGTGAAAACGTTTAAAATATTCAAATATTTAAACAAAATAATTATTTTGTCCCAACTCCCTTGCCATTTTCACAAAGTTCTAACTCCTAGCTACGTCCCTTGTTGTGTCTTGTACAGAGAACTTATCATAGTTCAACATTGGAAAAGAAGCTAAAAAATATGTAGACCGGGAAGACACGCAACTTTATGGATAACAACTTTTTTATACATGATGGCATGTTTTTTCCGTCAGTATTTCAGAGGTAGGATATTTTTAACTTGAGCATTTTCCCTTCTTTCTCCTTTACACTCCTTGAGGTGAAGATTAACCCTTTAATTAATAAACAGAGTACACCTCAATATGTGACTCGACTCCGCCCTGGAAGGAAAGACAACTTCTGCATGTCTCAAATACCAGTGAATTTTACAATTAGGGAATCTTAAACCTACAGGCACTGTGCCATCCTCCCAGATCTGTACAACAAGGAGGGCAGTATTTGTTTGGCCCCAATTAGGGTTTTCTCCCCACATGAGTGTGCTCTACTGTCACTCAGCGGTTTCACCTCAAGCTCGAGTTCAGCTCCAGAATGCAGCCTCTACAATGTCCACTGTGGTAGTAATCTGGTGTTGGCAGTGAGAAAAACTGTGGAATAACAAGCATAATTCCCCCCAGAGTAAACAACAATGTGTTTATTTGTCCCGCTTGTCACCTACTTGTGTCTATGACAGCTGACCACAGACAGCAGGTGGGAACTTGTCTGTTGGCCCATTGATTGTTTGTTTGTTGTTTAATGCGCACTCAGCAATATTCCAGCAATATTATTCTGTAAATATTCGAGTCTGGACCAGACAATCCAGTGATTGCTATCATGAGCATCAATCCATGCAATTGGGATCAATGACATGCATCAATCAAGTCAGCAAGTCTGATCACCCAATCCCGTTGGTCGCCTCTTACAACAAGCATAGTCGCCTTTTACGGCAAGTAAGGGTTGGTGAAGACCTATTCTACCCCGGATCTTCATGGGTTGTTGGCCCATTAGAACACTTTAGTTCTAGCTAGATACAGAGAGCTAATTACACAAGGACTGTTGGTAATCACCTCTGCTTATGTTGGTATAGCTGGCTTATCAACTCTGCTTATGTTGGTGAACAGCTGGCTTATCACCTCTGCTTATGTCGGCAAACAGCTGGCTTATCATCTAAGCTTATGTTGGTATACAGCTGGCTTATCACCTGTGCTTATGTTGGCATACAGCTGGCTTATCACCTTGGCTTATGTTGGTATACAGCTGGCGTATCACCTTTGCTTAAGTTGGTATACACCTGGCTTATCACCTTGGCTTATGTTGGCGTACTATTGGCTTATCACCTCTGCTTATGTTAGCTTATCACCTCTGCTTATGTTGGTATACAGTTGGCATATCACCCCTGCGTATGTTGGCTTATCACCTTTGCTTATATTGGCAAACATTTGGCTTATCACCTCTGCTTATATTGGTATACAGTTGGCATATCACCCCTACTTATGTTGGCATGCTATTGGCTTATCACCTCTGCTTATGTTGGCAAACAGTTGGCTTATCACCTCTGCGTATGTTGGTATACAGCTGGTTATGGTGCTGACACAAGGAGAAACACAACTGGGGAGAACCGAGATTTGAACCCACAATCTTAGGTATGTGGTGCCTAAGACAACTGGGCCACCTGTGCCCCCCCTCTACACTCGAAGGCAGAGGCAATCCCATCTACTGACCATTGACTTGTATTGACCAGCAATTTGTCTGAGGAAGCTAGTTATTACACAGCTATTGTGCTATCAACACAGCGGTAATTCAGTCTAGCACCACACAATGTTAAACTGATGAGAACCTCAACAAGATGGCTTCTATCTTGTGGTGACACTGTCCCCAAGCTCTCCATGCAAAGGTCATTTTGTTCTTAGAATAACATAACATTGTTCTGGTAAAGTGTCTCGGATTGCTTGTAGTCTATAGCTTGTCCAGTGGGGGGCATAACATAACCTACTTGTAATCCAACACATGGCTTGCAGGGTTCGAAGTGTCCACTCTGATATAACAGAGGCAGATGGAGCTGGTACGTGTGATACGAGCAGCCCGTGTTTCTAAACTATATATCTAGGCACTGATACCCGGTACTTAAAAAAATATATTCATCCAAGTACCGAATAAACAGATTAATATGATCTCGGAACTGATGATTATGAACAAATACATCAGCTTGTGATTTATATACTACACGAAACAAGTCAAAGAACAACTGATTGTTTCATGACTTTAGTTAATATGTTGCCATGACAAGTTAACTATAGTGATATGAAAAATTCAGGTGTTTTTTAACTGGTTTAAATGAAATATTCTTCTTTTGTTAAAAATTAAAAATGCTCTCTTTATTAACAGGATAGGAATTTGAATAATAATAACAAAATAATATTGCCAGTGAAAATCCCAGATTTTAGGATAATGTACTCGTAACAGCATGTCTACAGAATTTCGCATCAACAAAAAAATATATTTCTGTTATCCAGATATGACTTTAGCCATGCAGTGTTTGCATGGGATAACTGCCACATTGTCTACTTCAAAGACATATTGGGGCGGTCGGGTAGCCTCATGGTTAAAGCATTCGCTCGTCATGCCAAAGACCCAAGACTCGATTCCCGACATGGGTACAATGTGTGAAGCCCATTTCTGGTGTCCCCCGCCGTGATATTGCTGGGATATTGCTAAAAGTGGCGTTAAACCATACTCACTCACTCACTCAAAGACACATCCATCAAATGAGGCATCCAACAAATGTAGAATCATGACTTGTGGAGAACAACAATCAGTCTTTCAGCATTCTGGTACATATATACCCCCCCCAAAAGATTATTGTGACACAGATTTTCTTCTGTAACAAACCTAAAGTTTTGGATTTTAACTAGGGAAAGCTTGAAGAAAAAGCAACCAAACAAAAGTCGCCTGTATTGCATAATCACAAACATTTGGGAGAAACTGCATCAAAAGTTCTTTATAAAGGCCAGACATCCAATCCTAAATCGCTGAAGAGTTAAGAAAATGACAGATAGCAAGCTCAACATCCACAGGAACAATGGCACTAATGGCAACGTCATCAACAGAACAGCAACGTCGTAGATTGTCCCCGTAGTGGCCACCCATCTGTGACAACCCCTCGCCAAGACAATTAATTTAAACCATCTTCGACATATGACATCTTTCGACACAGGTTCCAGTTTGCTACCCACAATGCATCTGCCTGATGTCAGGATATCAGTGTTGACTTCTCCAGTGGTGCAGACAATAGTTGCAGTGGACCGCATGTCGCTGAAGTTGTGCAGCAGTATCTGACACAGACCAATTTCAATGTGTCACCCTGGCCTGCAAGACCACCAGATTTGTCACTAATCGAACATGTCTGGGATGAAATGGAAGGACAATAGCAATATCTTCCAAATCCCCTCAGAGCAGTTGGGTAGCCTAGTGGTTAAAGCGTTCGCTCGTCATGCCAAAGACCCGGGTTCGATTCCCGACATGGGTACAATGTGTGAAGCCCATTACTGGTGTCCCCTGCCATTGCTAGAAGCGGCGTAAAACCATACTCCCTCACTCACTCCAAATCCCCTCAAAACAAGGCAGGTATAATCTTTCCTCAGATATTGAATGTCATTCTCCATGCCTTTCTTCAATGCTGAACAACCTGAATGAGGTGAAGATGTCAGGCCAGCATCAATGACTGTGAACTTGCCTCTGAACCCCTTACATGGCATGACTCGATCAGCAGCATAGGTCTGGAGTGCTGTTCACATGGACTGATGCTCTTAACCTTCAGACATCCTTCTGTCATTATTCCATCCACAGCAGATTCGCTCTGTGTCTTGGTACAAAAACTTTGCCTTTGAGTACATTATGTCTTGTTCATGGCAGATCATTAAAAACTTGTTGCAAGAGTAGTATTTTGGGGACACCCCCTGCTTTTTTTGTGACATCATCTTTAAACTTTTCTCCTGCAGCAGCAATTATGACACATGTCAATGCTGTTCTATCAAGAATCTCCCATGATGCCATGCACTGTCATATTGACCTTTTGCTAAGTACAGAAGAAGCATCCAGCCTCAACTCTCCATAAAGCATCGATGAGCCATTACCCACAGAGCAGTGCTTTACTTGAACGAAGCATTTCTTTTGTTGGAGCATTCTCTTTGTGATTAAACTGCCAAAAGGTGAGTGTCTGAGTATAGCCGTTAGCTGCACAAATGTTGGGTGTCTGGCACAAATTACATTGAATGACAACATGTTTGGGAACTCTATCTCCCCATCTCAGTTTGACTTGGTGCTTGTAATCCTGCTTGTCCCACAAGAAGTAATCAGTGACCAGCAAGATTGCATGTCAACCTTCATCAAGGTCACAGCCTCCTGTTTTCAAATGTCAAGTGCCACCTTGAAGGAGGAGACAGCTTTGAAGACAAGGCTACGTGTTTAAGTATCTTAGATAATAAGAGGACTCTGACTTTTTCAGACATCCATTAATCATGCCAGAAAGGTATACTCCTTACTTTTTACATACACAGATAACTTCAGTATGCAATGATTGAAGTTGTGGATTCAAGTCTTGTACTTTCATCTTTTTCGGGTAATGTGCTGCTGTGATATACAGAAAAAGTGTATTGTGTTTTGTCAGGACTTTAAGCTTGGAAACAGCCAGTGTAAGAACAACAACCATCCATCATGAAAATAGCCAATGTTAGAACAACAACCTTCCTACGTGGAAACAGCCAGTGTCACAACAACAACCTTACATCATGGAAACAGCCAGTGTCAGAACAACAACCTTCCATCATGGAAACAGCCAGTGTAAGAACAACAACCTTCCATCATGGAAACAGCCAGTGTCAGAACAACAACCTTCCATCATGGAAACAGCCAGTGTAAGAACAACAACCTTCCATCATGGAAACAGCCAGTGTCACAACAACAACCTTCCATCATGGAAACAGCCAGTGTCACAACAACAACCTTACATCATGGAAACAGCCAGTGTCAGAACAACAACCTTCCATCATGGAAACAGCCAGTGTCAGAACAACAACCTTACATCATGGAAACAGCCAGTGTCACAACAACAACCTTACATCATGGAAACAGCCAGTGTCAGAACAACAACCTTACATCATGGAAACAGCCAGTGTCAGAACAACAACATTCCATCATGGAAACAGCCAGTGTCAGAACAACAACCTTCCATCATGGAAACAGCCAGTGTAAGAACAACAACCTTCCATCATGGAAACAGCCAGTGTCAGAACAACAACATTCCATCATGGAAACAACCAGTGTCAGAACAACAACCTTCCATCATGGAAACAGCCAGTGTAAGAACAACAACCGTCCATCATGGAAACAGCCAGTGTCAGAACAACAACCTTCCATCATGGAAACAGCCAGTGTAAGAACAACGACCTTCCTACATGGAAACAACCAGTGTCAGAACAACAACCTTCCATCATGGAAACAGCCAATGTTAGAACAACAACCTTACATCATGGAAACAGCCAGTGTCAGAACAACAACCTTCCTACATGGAAACAGCCAGCGTCAGAACAACAACCTTCCAACATGGAAACAGCCAGTGTCAGAACAACAACCTTACATCATGGAAACAGCCAGTGTAAGAACAACAACCTTCCATCATGGAAACAGCCAGCGTCAGAACAACAACCTTCCATCATGGAAACAGCCAGTGTAAGAACAACAACCTTACATCATGGAAACAGCCAGTGTCAGAACAACCTTCCATCATGGAAACAGCCAGTGTAAAAACAACAACCTTCCATCATGGAAACAGCCAGTGTCAAAACAACAACCTTCCATCACGGAAACAGCCAGTGTCAGAACAACAACCTTCCATCATGGAAACAGCCAGTGTAAAAACAACAACCTTCCATCATGGAAACAGCCAGTGTAAGAACAACAACCTTCCATCATGGAAACAACCAGTGTCAGAACAACAACCTTCCATCATGGAAACAGCCAGTGTAAGAACAACAACCTTACATCATGGAAACAGCCAGTGTCAGAACAACAACCTTCCATCACGGAAACAGCCAGTGTAAGAACAACAACCTTCCATCATGGAAACAGCCAGTGTCAAAACAACAACCTTACATCATGGAAACAGCCAGTGTAAGAACAACAACCTTCCTACATGGAAACAGCCAGTGTCAAAACAACAACCTTCCATCACGGAAACAGCCAGTGTAAGAACAACAACCTTCCATCATGGAAACAGCCAGTGTAAGAACAACAACCTTCCTACATGGAAACAGCCAGTGTCAAAACAACAACCTTACATCATGGAAACAGCCAGTGTAAGAACAACAACCTTCCTACATGGAAACAGACAGTGTCAAAACAACAACCTTCCATCATGGAAACAGCCAGTGTAAGAACAACAACCTTCCATCATGGAAACAGCCAGTGTAAGAACAACAACCTTACATCATGGAAACAGCCAGTGTCAGAACAACCTTCCATCATGGAAACAGCCAGTGTCACAACAACAACCGTCCATCATGGAAACAGCCAGTGTAAGAACAACAACCTTACATCATGGAAACAGCCAGTGTCAGAACAACCTTCCATCATGGAAACAGCCAGTGTCACAACAACAACCGTCAATCATGGAAACAGCCAGTGTCAGAACAACGACCTTCCTACATGGAAACAGCCAGTGTAAGAACAACAACCTTACATCATGGAAACAGCCAGTGTCAGAACAACCTTCCATCATGGAAACAGCCAGTGTCACAACAACAACCTTCCATCATGGAAACAGCCAGTGTAAGAACAACAACCTTACATCATGGAAACAGCCAGTGTCAGAACAACCTTCCATCATGGAAACAGCCAGTGTCACAACAACAACCGTCCATCATGGAAACAGCCAGTGTCAGAACAACAACCTTCCATCATGGAAACAGCCAGTGTAAGAACAACAACCGTCCATCATGGAAACAGCCAGTGTCAGAACAACAACCTTCCATCATGGAAACAGCCAGTGTAAGAACAACGACCTTCCTACATGGAAACAACCAGTGTAAGAACAACAACCTTCCATCATGGAAACAGCCAATGTTAGAACAACAACCTTACATCATGGAAACAGCCAGTGTCAGAACAACAACCTTCCTACATGGAAACAGCCAGCGTCAGAACAACAACCTTCCATCATGGAAACAGCCAGTGTCAGAACAACAACCTTACATCATGGAAACAGCCAGTGTAACAACAACAACCTTCCATCATGGAAACAGCCAGCGTCAGAACAACAACCTTCCATCATGGAAACAGCCAGTGTAAGAACAACAACCTTACATCATGGAAACAGCCAGTGTCAGAACAACCTTCCATCATGGAAACAGCCAGTGTAAAAACAACAACCTTCCATCATGGAAACAGCCAGTGTCAAAACAACAACCTTCCATCACGGAAACAGCCAGTGTCAGAACAACAACCTTCCATCATGGAAACAGCCAGTGTAAAAACAACAACCTTCCATCATGGAAACAGCCAGTGTAAGAACAACAACCTTCCAACATGGAAACAGCCAGTGTAAGAACAACAACCTTCCATCATGGAAACAGCCAGTGTAAGAACAACAACCTTCCATCATGGAAACAGCCAGTGTCAGAACAACAACCTTCCTACATGGAAACATCCAGTGTAAGAACAACAACCTTCCTACATGGAAACAGCCAGTGTAAGAACAACAACCTTACATCATGGAAACAGCCAGTGTCAGAACAACCTTCCATCATGGAAACAGCCAGTGTAAAAACAACAACCTTCCATCATGGAAACAGCCAGTGTCAAAACAACAACCTTCCATCACGGAAACAGCCAGTGTCAGAACAACAACCTTCCATCATGGAAACAGCCAGTGTAAAAACAACAACCTTCCATCATGGAAACAGCCAGTGTAAGAACAACAACCTTCCAACATGGAAACAGCCAGTGTAAGAACAACAACCTTCCATCATGGAAACAGCCAGTGTAAGAACAACAACCTTCCATCATGGAAACAGCCAGTGTCAGAACAACAACCTTCCTACATGGAAACATCCAGTGTAAGAACAACAACCTTCCATCATGGAAACAACCAGTGTAAAAACAACAACCTTCCATCATGGAAACAGCCAGTGTAAGAACAACAACCTTCCATCATGGAAACAGCCAGTGTAAGAACAACAACCTTCCTACGTGGAAACAGCCAGTGTCAGAACAACAACCTTACATCATGGAAACAGCCAGTGTCAGAACAACCTTCCATCATGGAAACAGCCAGTGTAAAAACAACAACCTTCCATCATGGAAACAGCCAGTGTCAAAACAACAACCTTCCATCACGGAAACAGCCAGTGTCAGAACAACAACCTTCCATCATGGAAACAGCCAGTGTAAAAACAACAACCTTCCATCATGGAAACAGCCAGTGTAAGAACAACAACCTTCCATCATGGAAACAACCAGTGTCAGAACAACAACCTTCCATCATGGAAACAGCCAGTGTAAGAACAACAACCTTACATCATGGAAACAGCCAGTGTCAGAACAACAACCTTCCATCACGGAAACAGCCAGTGTAAGAACAACAACCTTCCATCATGGAAACAGCCAGTGTCAAAACAACAACCTTACATCATGGAAACAGCCAGTGTAAGAACAACAACCTTCCTACATGGAAACAGCCAGTGTCAAAACAACAACCTTCCATCACGGAAACAGCCAGTGTAAGAACAACAACCTTCCATCATGGAAACAGCCAGTGTAAGAACAACAACCTTCCTACATGGAAACAGCCAGTGTCAAAACAACAACCTTACATCATGGAAACAGCCAGTGCAAGAACAACAACCTTCCTACATGGAAACAGACAGTGTCAAAACAACAACCTTCCATCATGGAAACAGCCAGTGTAAGAACAACAACCTTCCATCATGGAAACAGCCAGTGTAAGAACAACAACCTTACATCATGGAAACAGCCAGTGTCAGAACAACCTTCCATCATGGAAACAGCCAGTGTCACAACAACAACCGTCCATCATGGAAACAGCCAGTGTAAGAACAACAACCTTACATCATGGAAACAGCCAGTGTCAGAACAACCTTCCATCATGGAAACAGCCAGTGTCACAACAACAACCGTCCATCATGGAAACAGCCAGTGTCAGAACAACGACCTTCCTACATGGAAACAGCCAGTGTAAGAACAACAACCTTACATCATGGAAACAGCCAGTGTCAGAACAACCTTCCATCATGGAAACAGCCAGTGTCACAACAACAACCTTCCATCATGGAAACAGCCAGTGTAAGAACAACAACCTTACATCATGGAAACAGCCAGTGTCAGAACAACCTTCCATCATGGAAACAGCCAGTGTCACAACAACAACCGTCCATCATGGAAACAGCCAGTGTCAGAACAACAACCTTCCATCATGGAAACAGCCAGTGTAAGAACAACAACCGTCCATCATGGAAACAGCCAGTGTCAGAACAACAACCTTCCATCATGGAAACAGCCAATGTAAGAACAACGACCTTCCTACATGGAAACAACCAGTGTAAGAACAACAACCTTCCATCATGGAAACAGCCAATGTTAGAACAACAACCTTACATCATGGAAACAGCCAGTGTCAGAACAACAACCTTCCTACATGGAAACAGCCAGCGTCAGAACAACAACCTTCCATCATGGAAACAGCCAGTGTCAGAACAACAACCTTACATCATGGAAACAGCCAGTGTAAGAACAACAACCTTCCATCATGGAAACAGCCAGCGTCAGAACAACAACCTTCCATCATGGAAACAGCCAGTGTAAGAACAACAACCTTACATCATGGAAACAGCCAGTGTCAGAACAACCTTCCATCATGGAAACAGCCAGTGTAAAAACAACAACCTTCCATCATGGAAACAGCCAGTGTCAAAACAACAACCTTCCATCACGGAAACAGCCAGTGTCAGAACAACAACCTTCCATCATGGAAACAGCCAGTGTAAAAACAACAACCTTCCATCATGGAAACAGCCAGTGTAAGAACAACAACCTTCCATCATGGAAACAGCCAGTGTAAGAACAACAACCTTCCAACATGGAAACAGCCAGTGTAAGAACAACAACCTTCCATCATGGAAACAGCCAGTGTAAGAACAACAACCTTCCATCATGGAAACAGCCAGTGTCAGAACAACAACCTTCCTACATGGAAACATCCAGTGTAAGAACAACAACCTTCCATCATGGAAACAACCAGTGTAAAAACAACAACCTTCCATCATGGAAACAGCCAGTGTAAGAACAACAACCTTCCATCATGGAAACAGCCAGTGTAAGAACAACAACCTTCCTACGTGGAAACAGCCAGTGTCACAACAACAACCTTCCATCATGGAAACAACCTGTGTCAGAACAACCTTCCATCATGGAAACAGCCAGTGTCACAACAACAACCTTCCATCATGGAAACAGACAGTGTCACAACAACAACCTTCCATCATGGAAACAGCCAGTGTAAGAAAAACAACCTTCCATCATGGAAACAGCCTCTGTCAGAACAACCTTCCATCATGGAAACAGCCAGTGTCACAACAACAACCTTACATCATGGAAACAGACAGTGTCAGAACAACAACCTTCCAACATGGAAACAGCCAGTGTCAGAACAACAACCTTCCATCATGGAAACAGCCAGTGTCAGAACAACACCCTCCATCATGGAAACAGCCAGTGTCAGAACAACAACCTTCCATCATGGAAACAGCCAGTGTCAGAACAACAACCTTCCATCATGGAAACAGCCAGTGTCAGAACAACAACCTTCCGACATGGAAACAGCTAATGTCAGAACAACAACCTTCCTACATGGAAACAGCCAGTGTAAGAACAACAACCTTCCATCATGGAAACAGCCAGTGTCACAACAACAACCTTACATCATGGAAACAGCCAGTGTAAGAACAACAACCTTCCAACATGGAAACAGCCAGTGTAAGAACAACAACCTTCCTACATGGAAACAGCCAGTGTAAGAACAACAACCTTCCATCATGGAAACAGCCAGTGTCAGTACAACAACCTTCCGACATGGAAACAGCTAGTGTCAGAACAACAACCTTCCTACATGGAAACAGCCAGTGTAAGAACAACAACCTTCCTACATGGAAACAGCCAGTGTCAGAACAACAACCTTCCGACATGGAAACAGCCAGTGTCAGAACAACAACTTTCCCACCATGTGATACAACAGGTATCAGGCTACTGAAGATACAATCTTGTAAACATGTACCATGGCACCTCTTGTACCATGTGATACAACAGGTATCAGGAAGCCGAAGATACAATCTTGTAAACATGTACCATGGCACCTCTTGTACCATGTGATACAACAGGTGGCAGGCTACTGAAGATACAATCTTGTAAACATGTACCATGGCACCGCTTGTACCATGTGATACAACAGGTGGCAGGCTACTGAAGATACAATCTTGTAAACATGTACCATGGCACCACTTGTACCATGTGATATAACAGGTGGCAGGCTACTGAAGATACAATCTTGTAAACATGTACCATGGCGCCACTTGTACCATGTGATACAACAGGCATCAGGCTACTGAAGATACAATCTTGTAAACATGTACTATGGCACCACTTGTACAATGTGATATCATCCACATCTCAGACAGACCAATCACCTAAACTATACAACTACTACAAATGACTATTTCTTTTCGGCATTAATCCATTATATCACCTGTATACATTGTTCCCCTGAAGTCATGCGATATCCTGATTATCTACCCAGCTCCATGGTCCCCCTGAAGTCATGCAATATCCTGATTATCTACCCAGCTACATGGCATAATAACATAACACAAACATAAAACCTAGCCCCACGGAGGCCATTGATTATTTGATGGCCTGTTAACCTCATCTAAAACATTGGGACCCATGAAACCATGTGATAACTGCATGGGCCCAGAATAAGGGCAATAACAGTTCAATCACCCTCTCCAGACATGATTGGACCCTGGCTGATTTCAACCATCCACGACATGACCCCATGGATGCATACTGCCAGGGTTCATCGCCTAATAGACAGTCTGCTCAATGACAAAATGACCTAGGAACACTATCCTCAACCAGAGCCCACTTGCAAAAAGCAATCGTAGCGCTAAGACGATCGTAGCTCCCATCCTTTAACATAGACTTACGACTGTCGTGGCGCTACGATAGCTTTGTGCAACGGGTCCCAGGGCCCACTTGCACAAAGCGATTTTAGCGCTATGACTATTGTAAGCCTATGTTAAAGCATGTTACAATCATCTCAGCACTAAGATCCTTTGTGCAAGTGGCCCTAGCCTCATGCGTTAACTTAATTTATTACCTATATGAGCAAGTATCAGGGTTTGTAAATGTCATATCCACATGAACGTATATATAGCTGCACATTAAGACTGGGCCACTAATGACATGGCCTCCACTTAGAGATAATATTTTCTATACACAGGCCCATTTCTTATTTATTTGTGCAAATATGAATCATTTGATAGAAATAGATAATATAACGTTTGTGTACTGTGATACTATGTAAAGCCAAAGTAGATTAAGTATTATGTTTTCACATTAGTAATATTGTCCAAGAGGAGACCTATATACAGACGAGAAAAATCTCTAGGAATAATCTCTTCTTCCTCGACACCCATACTTCATAGGAATCACATCCTTCAACATTTTACATACACAGATGTTTAAAAAAGTAGTTTGCTAATTTCTTTTAATAAAAATTAAAATACTGAATTTTTTAACACTCAAGAGTAGCAATCGCTTTATCAAACAATGACATTCTTAAAATAATCAACATATTTTCACTCACTGAAGTAACTAGAGAAACCGCACGTGAATACAGTGATAAAATAATAGTATGAAATCTAATAGTAAACTTATATAGTGGCCAAATAAAGTTTAGGTTTATCCATCTTATCCATCACTGATGATAGAGCCCTGCATCCAATATTGCTGCAGGACAGCCGAACAAGCATGTCAAACCAGTGCTCCTTAAAGGGGAAGTGTACACGCAAAAATCACTTTCTTTCTTTTTCTAAACAAAACGCAATTTTAGAATTAGTTAGTATCTGTGTTTGAAAATATACACTCATTTTTTTTCACAGTGAAAGTAGGAAGCTCACAATAGTGTGAAAGTGATATGCCGTTATGAGGCCTTCGTTTTACGAGCGAAATAGGCCTGAGTTATCCCCCTTAGATTATGACGTAATTGGTGCCAATTCAACTGGGTCCCTGTCTATTCTCAACGCAAAAGATATCAAGGACCAGTTTGCGGTAAAACAACATGGTCTACGACACATTCCGGCGCAGTGGTGTCTCAGCATAACACAATTCTGGCTGGCATCTGAGATGCTAGAATCACAAAACTGTACCTACCCCACGTGAAGCGGCTCTAACAAAGCATGATGACGTCATAATGTTTATCAATTGGCACCAATGACGTCATATTGCAAGGGGCATAAGCCATGGTGTTTTTGTTATGGAAATAGAACACTTGGTAAATGTGAAAAATATGAATCGTTTTAGTGCCAAAAATATGTTAATTAAATATGATGTTTTTATATTTTTGTCTATGACACTTCTATGTTAACACTTTTAATGTGGAAAAAGTACAAGAAAAAATGGTTCATTTCCGTGTGAACTTGCCCTTTAAGATCAACTCATTGCTCCTGAAGATCAACTCAGGACAGTCCAACAAGTTCATCAAACTAGTTTCTACTTCCCATTCAGGACACATACAGACTTGATGGAAAAGGTTAAGCTGACACAGTGAGACTGTCTGTCAGATGGACACTACCCTCTCAACATATCCTTCCAAAGTCCTTATCCAAATATTTAGCCCAAAGCAAGCAACAGAGAAATGCCAAGTCTATGATGGACTTTGTACAGGGTGGCTCAAGTCACTGATATCCAACACCATGGCAACCAGTGCTGTCATTACCCAATGACAATCTTCTTCATCTCACAGCTTCAGTTGAGCATCACTTGAAAGCCAATCTATCAGTGTTTATCCTCAATTTTCACCAGCAGTTAGTCTGTTGGTATGAGGGTGACAATCTAATTTTCTGTTCCTGAAGAGTTCCTGACTCGTCCTTCGACTGCCTGTCTGACTGAAGTCCCAAACATGTTTGTGTGACATATGTCGCAGGTAATCAAGGTCGTCAAGGTCATCAGAGTGACCATCATCTACCCCACACAATATGTTCTTGGTGTTCTAGAAGCTCAAGTAAAGAGGGGCGGTCGGGTAGCCTAGTGGTGAAAGCGTTTGATCGTCACGCTGAAGACCCGGGTTCGATTTCCGACATGGGTACAATGTGTAAAGCCCATTTTTGGTGTTCCCCGCCGTGATATTGCTGGAATATTGCTAAAAGCGTCGTAAAACCATACTCACTCACTCAAGTAAAGAACCAAAACATTTTTCTACTAGGGCTGGGACAGGTAACTCAGGTACTTGGGTCGGGTTAGTCACGTGATATATTGTTTAATTACAAGAGCTAACTATAGCTTAGTGGTTACACTACAAGTTGCTAATGTTCGTATTTCTTTCTGATGATACACACATTTCTTTTGACTTGAATATGTTTGAGAAAAGATAAAGCTTCAGTCAACTTCAGCGAACGCATGATCTGATTGTTTGATACATGTATCTAAATATTTTTAACAGGGCTGCGGTAAAACAATTCCCAAGCAGACATTTAAGAAAATTTGTTGAATGAAACAGTCATACATAGTAATAAGGTGGAATGGACAACTAAGGATCTTTTGGCTTGGTTTTAATTAGTTTATATATCACAATTTATCACATAATGGGTAGGTTTCTGGGAAGAATAAAGCCCCAAAAAGCGGACAAAAACAGTAAGTATGAAAAGTCAGGTAGGCACTAACTTTCAGTGTTTACAGACAAACATGACGTCAATCAGTGATCGAGTCCGTGATAATTGTTACCAGTGCCAATACAATTGTCTAATATACTAATCAGTTTCTAACTGGGATCTAGGTCAGGCATTGAAACTGGGATCTAGGTCAGGCATTTTGTAAGTTTTAGCAGCTTTTGAGACAAATTGCGAAACAATTTCGCGAGGACACTAACTTAGTGGGATCATTTTCTATATCTGTGCTTGTAGACCTCTGTGGCTTGGGGCCTTTTCCTCAATTAAATACAGTTGGGTTTGGCTGTTATATGTCCGAATTGTTACCTTGTTTCATTTTGTCACTGTCTGTACATCCTACTCTGCATTTCGTAACATTGACTGGTCGACTCTAAACAAACATGACTTTTCATAGACTAGAGTAGCTTCCCTTGGATAAAGGGCAATTACTCTTGTGGGCAGACCAATGGATTGCTGTGAAAGGCAAGTAGAGATATTAAGTGTAGGAAATTGTTATTTTGCTTACCTGTAGTTATGCCACTGCCTAGGAAACATGTTATATGTTATATTGACTGCTGTCATTGTCTGACAGACAAATCACTGACTTTTTTATGAATATATATTAACGCACACATCGCAGGAAAACTTGCAATATATAGGAACCGTTTGAGATGAATATAGTTTTTTCAAGGACAGAATTTAAATAATGACATTTACGTTTGCTAAATACAATGTTTATTCCTAATAGGGTATATTTACCATCCTGAAACACACTTGCGTGATAACCTCTATATTAATGTTGTTAGCCACTCTCCTTTAATATAACCTCCACAAAGCATTGATATCCTTGGTCAAAAAGATGATTTGTTTTTAAGTTTCAAATCTGGAATATTTCCAAAGAGTTATTTATGATTTTATATCGCCAATTTGTATTTCCAATTATGTAAAGAATAAAACTCAACTTTGATATTTGAAAGCCTTTTTGGTTTCCTTTTAATAAAAACTACTTTGTAGTCCAATCTGTCCACTATTACATGATAAGATGAAAGACGTTTACCCTGCAAGTAAGGAAAGGGAAATTACAAACTAAAAAAAGCTATTTCTTTGATAAAACGACAAATAACATCATTAACCCTATGGCCTGCATGGCCTAGACTGTATATAGTCACAAAATCAACAATAAACCACGAAACATAGAATGGTATTGGTATATTTCCACATGTATTAATATGGAAAATAAAAAAATTAAACTGGTGTATTAAAAATATCATGGTAAGTCCAAATCAATATGTATATTTAATATTTTTTAAATAAAACTTAAAACCATAAGCAAGTTTAACATATAAAATGTATTCAGAGATTTAGCAGTTTTTGATAATGGTTACTGGGCCTTTTCTATGATTGTTTTCTGAAAATAATCTGTAATATACACAATAAAAATCAGATTGGTCATGTAAATTGGTCTTTGTAGATCGCTCATAAAGATTACTTACAGATTGGTCTAGAAATTGGTTGGGGTGTTTTTAATATGGTGAATACAGTACCGGTACTTAAGAGTCCTTTACAAAACATAGGCAAATGCAAAATGTCTGTTTTACAGAAGGTCAGGTCACAGTCGTCAGGAATGAAATCAAATACTGGTGGTTTTATCCAGTACAGCTTCTATTTATTGGTCCCAGAGAAGCCATAGAGAATGAAAAAATGTCTGCTTGCAACGAATAAATGCTGAAGACCGTGGGATGACAAAAGCCTGTACTTTTTCCCTTTACATAAAATCTGCTTGCCTGATCAGGTGACATAAAAACAGGCATGGACACAACAAACTAATTTCCAGCTTCTCACAATGGCTGCTCAGGAGATAATTGAAAGGGCAGCCTGGAAGAGATTGAAAATCCAAACATTTCCGTGTCATTTGTTTTGTCTCAGGAATATTCTCAAAATAAATCATTCACACAAACGTCTCTATAGATTTAAACTAGTCATCTCAAGTGCACGTTTATAGAGAAGAAATTTTACATTATACAAATATTTTAAAAAATGACAGTACTTGTAAGAAATACAAGTCTATTTTATTCTATTTGTTGTACAAGAAACTAAACACACATAGTAAGTTGAAGGCAGCGTGACAACTCCGACAGCCTGAGCCAGCACAAACTGTTCAAATGTAGGGAATCTCACTTTGTGGGGAAAAAGTCACACTCTGTAGCAGTCAATCAGCAACACTAGGCTGAAGACTTGCTTGCCAGGTTATGTTTCATGAATGCAAGGCTGTTGGTGGTTCCCACAGTTAGATTTACGATTATCTAAGCCCTGAGCATCCCACAGTTTAGACTTACAATGATCTAAACCCTGAGCATACCACAGTTAGATTTATGATGGTCTAAGCCCTAAGCATCCCACAGTTAGACTTACGATGATCTAAGCCCTAAGCATCCAACAGTTAGACTTACGATGATCTAAGCCCTAAGCATCCCACAGTTAGACTTACGATGATCTAAGCCCTAAGCATCCCACAGTTAGACTTACAATGATCTAAACCCTGAGCATACCACAGTTAGACTTACGATGATCTATATCCTGAGCATTCCACCGTTAGACTTACGATGGTCTAAGCCTTGAGCATCCCACAGTGTCACTTAACCCTGAGAATTCGACAGTTAGGCTTACGATGATCTAAACCCTGAGCATTCCACAGTTAGGCTTACGATGATCTAAACCCTGAGCATCCCACAGCATCACTTACAATGTTCTAAACCCTGAGAATTCCACAGTAAGACTTACGATGGTTTAAGCCCTGAGCATCCCACAGTGTCACTTACGATGATCTAAACCCTGAGCATTCCACAGTTAGACTTACGATGGTCTAAGCCTTGAGCATCCCACAGTATCACTTACGATGATCTAAACCCTGAGCATTCCACAGTTAGACTTACAATGATCTAAACCCTGAGCATTCCACAGTGTCACTTACGATGATCTAAACCCTGAGCATTCCACAGTTAGACCTACAATGACCTAAACCCTGAGCATCCCACAGTTAGACTTACGATGATCTAAGCATTGAGCATCCCAAAGTTGGTACATGTATGTTGAGTTCAACTTGCCCGCTATGACATGATCTAAGCTTTGAGGCTCCAACAGTTATTCCTACAAGAAAGACAAGACACTGAGGCACAGTGGGCTTTTGGATGAGCAACACCAGAGCAACTGGGTCTCTGGGAGGTAGAAACTGATGGCATCCGGACTTAGCAGGTGACAGCAATAAAAGCATCGCTTGCCTGGAACATCTATTTATCTAGATGCAATGTAGAAAGTGGATAAAGGATGCAATCAACCACAGATAATCTCACTCTCTCAAAAGCAGATTAAAATTAATTAAAATTAAAATTAAGATTAAAACAGCAGCAATATTCCAGCCATATGGTTCAGACATTAGTTACTTTCTCACTAGCCTTGCTCCAAGGCTGTACTGAAAGAAAAATCCATGGATGTGTAGAAATTCTATCCTCCTAATAGGCAAGTCTAAATATGTGGACGAGACTCCAGTTTCTTATAGGGACAACTTGCTTATATTATTTACATAATTTAGAACTTATGATTAAAACTAATAATTATTGCCTAAGAGTCTACTACTTGTGCAAGTCTACTCTCTCACCATTGTGAAGATGTTCTCAGAGGCCCTTGAGATGAAGTAAATGAGATTTCACACCCTTTCACAACTATACCACACGTTTGTCCACCATAATCTACCCTGGAAGAGGCAACACTGTGGTCGATAGCGCGAGCATCAACCCCTGTCATCAGATGACACCCACATTGAATGGCCTACTAGGGCTGGGACAAGTCAAGGTTTAGTACCCGGGTACCCACATCCCTATTACCCAATCCTATCACCCTTGGGTACCCACTGTTGTTTTCAAAAGATAGGTACAAAATGTCTGATCGGGAATAGTTTGACAGTAGCTTGAGCAAAATGTATTTAGATACATGTATAAAACGATCTGGTCATGCATATACCAGAAGTTGACTGAAGTTTTGTCTTTATTCAAACATATATAAGTCAGAAGGAATGCATTCATAGTCATGAAGAAATGCGAACATTAGTGACTTGTGTGACCATGTCGTTATAGTGATTTTTTGTCATGAAACAATATATCACGTGACTCAAGAGGGGTCTGGGTAGTCTTGGGGTACCCGAGTCCTACTCAGTACCCACTCGGACCGAGGACCCGAGTTACCCGTCCCAGCCCTATCGCCTACCTATTGAGGAATTATCTTAGTGGTCTCGATTCCAGCACCCACAGTACTACCGTACATGACTGTAGATTAGTCAATCTCCTAGATAAGAGAAGGTATTAACTTAGTCCTTGAAATCGGTGTCAAAATGTTATGTGTGGTAGTTAAGCAGGACCCCCAACCCGGGATCAGGAAAATTTAAAATCTCAATCGGACATTTAGGCCATGCCCCCTTCAAATAAGGTATTTTAGTACCACTTTTCACACACATTACAAGTTGTTATGTTCACTATAGCACCCAACCTAAAACTCTCGTCATGATGTATCATCGGAAATATCAACATGTCTGTGTTGAATTGAGCAAGTTAATCGTGTCGTTACACCATCGGTAATAAAAAGTGTTTAATTGAACTCATGTTTGAGACCTACCGTATCTATCTTATTAATTTTTAAGCAAACTTTCATTCAATAATAAACATGCTTCACATCACACAAAGAGTCACAAATATCTTCATTTATGCAAACTGCATTTTAATTGATGTGGGAAAATGGTTGAGATTTCATCATAAACCATTGATCTTAATCACTCATCACACATAATCACATAAAACTACTTCTTGTGTTTCTGGAAATTGCAATCAAAGTTCCAATTGTCATCATAATTTGAAATTTATCAATCTTTTTTCTTAAATAAAAATGCCAGATTGGCTTCAAATTAATAATGAGATTGTCATCTAATCATGAACAGATCTAATAAATGATTGAACACTAAAAAAACCCATTTGATATTGAATACACTTTCTTCAAAATTTATTTGGGTCAGTTATAATCAATTACTGTAAAGGCAGTGGGTCATTATTTTCTGTTCAATAACTGATTATAATGAATCACTGAAACATCTTTTCTGTCAACATAATGATGGAAGAAACTAGCATTTATCAAGCGTCTTCAAAAGGTAATGAAGTAGGTCCCTCACTTCACTTCAGTGCTCCTGTTGAAGGTGGTGTTATGATAAGCTTGTTCTGAATGTACAAGGTGTACATTATACTCAAGAAAATACTGTATTGATCTATTGAAATGAGCAGCTATTAAATAAATTGCCTTTCACACAATGCCATTCAATTATTTTTGCTTCAAGAACAGTTTTGTCACTTTGTCAAAAAACTCAGATTTATGCAGTGTAATATTTCATGCATGAATATTCAGTATTTTGAGGAGATGAATTAACATACCTGCTGTGGGGAGACCCATGCTGCTGATTGAACTGGATGTGATCAGAAATATGGATCTCCTGCATGAGAGAGCATGTCGGCATAATTTACGTCATTTACATCCCCACACCCCCACAGCAGGATAGCCAGGCCAGTTTCAGTCGGAACTTGGATCTGTGAACAAGTCACTCATGAACCTTGCCTTCGAAGTGGTCAAGATCTGAACATTGTGTTATCAGTCAGCATGTGCCCAAACCGTTTGAGTCATCATCATCATCATCATCATCCTCACCATCATGATATCATCATCATCATCACTTCATCACCATCATCATCATCACTTCATCACCATCATGACATAATCACCATCATCATAATCATCACCATCATATCATAATCATCACTTCATCACCATAATCATCACCATCATGACATCATAACATCATCATAATTATCACTTCATCACCATCATCATAATCATCATAATCATCACGATCATGATATTATCATAATCATCACCATCATCATAATCATCACCATCATGACATCATCATCATCATCATCAACATCATCACCACCATCATGATATCACCATCATCATAATCATCTAGCCATTGTGATGGAATTGATTGAACAGTTCAGTGATACATATCTACATTTACTATACATCCTCAAAAGTAACCTGGTGGCCAAGTTTAGACTGGCAAGGAGGCAAGTCCTGTTTGTAGTTTACAATCTCTAATGCAGGACTTATTTAGGTTCATGGATTGACAAAATATGAGGAACATGTATCTTCATATCAATGTAGCAGGGTGTGGAGTAATCCAACAGATGAAATTCTTTCCTTGTCAGCATGCTACTGGGGTTAACCTCTTTGGTCTTTGGCCTCTTTGGCAAAGGTGTCCTACCTTGGATCAAAATGACCCTGGTTCAAATCCTATCATGGGACTCAGAAATTTGATAGCAGCTACATCAATATAAGATATTGTTCAATCAATGCGACTTGGGGATCCAGAGGGGGAGGCTACAAGGTTGTCCCCCCTCACCCACCCTTCTTCAGACAATCTGAGTGACAACCTCTATCATGTGCTTTTGGTACCTGGCTAGTATCCAACCTGTTTCAAAATCCTGGATTCATATCCGATTGCGAAATGATACATTTCATAAAGGTGATTCCACACAGATTCAACATATATCTTCAGTTCCAAATGAAACTGGAAATGTAACAGTTTATCAACTCTGTGACCCAATAGAAACCATTACAATGTTTTCCCAAAGCAGCCTGTGTGACTTGTTACAGTAATATATTCAAAATTCAAAACAAACTTTCACAACAGATTGACAGAAGCTGCTAAACAACTCATATCTCAACCAAATTTCCAGGAAATATTCCCAAAATACCTTTAAAATTGTACTTATCATACACAGACGAAAACAATAATAAGTCTATCTTTTCTAGACATCCACTTAAGTCCACTGAAATAACTACAGGGATCATGTTTACATGGCTTACATTCAGACGGGCTATTTTCTACAACCTTAAGTGTATTGAACAACTTAAGTGCCAATGCTTGTTTGCCCACTTCCGTAAAGCTGCAACTCCTTGGCGCTAGTGTTTCCTCAATCATGGAAGCCCAGGGTAATATTGCTCGTATCCCACATCTCAACACAATACACACCGTCTGAATGCAACATGTAATGCTAATGATGAAACATTGTTACAGCTGCTTCTTATATTGAAGGATCTCTCATAAATGTGCCAATTTATAATAATCTAACCAGCAAAGTAATCATCCAAATATAGATATCCCTCATCAAAAGACCACACTGTCAGTGACAAAAAAGAAGAATGTGTTGTGTGAAATAATCAGACAGATATATGTTAATGACCTGTCAAGTGGTATAACATGGGGGCAGAGTTCTAGGTGCTACAAAAAGTTGACACTCCACAATTGTGGCTTATTTTTGTATGACCCTGCTAATATTCTTGTCCAATTTTTCATGATCTCTAGGATGAAAATTGCCAAAGATAATCATCAAAGACAAATATAATTAATCTAATATTATAAAATCTTTTGTTCTGAAAGAAGTAATTTCTAGTAGAATAGGTCTTCAGCAACCCATGCTTGCTGAAAAAGGCAACTATGCTTGTCGCAAGAGGCAACTAACGGCATCGGGTGGTCAGGCTCGCTGATTTGGTTGATGTATGTCATCATATCCCATTTGCGTGGATCGATGCTCATGTCAATCACTGAATTGTTTACAAACGATCGTCATACAGCTGGAATATTGCTGATCGGGGAGTTAAACAACAAACAAACAAACAATACTAAATAATTAATATCCAAGAATTCACCTCCTAAAAATAGCTGAAGAACAAATGATTAGGCACTTTTAGACACAACTAAGGTTCATTAACGAAACCAATACATATTCTCCAACAAGAGATTCCAGCATTCTTTTATCCCCCTCCCAAGCCCTGAGGCTAATGATCATTTTACATGCATATAGTGTATACCTAAAAACACATTTACATCATAACAAAAAGGCTTGAACAAGAAACATCAATCAGTTTTGATAGCTTGGAATACAGAGATGTCCTACCTGCCTGATATATTGTCTTGTAGCATGGCGTTGCATGGTATATCAAAGAATTACTGCCATGACCCACAAGATGTAAGTCTTGGAGGAGTAAACACACCATATACCACCGCCCCTTCCTTGGAGCTGTTATCACATGGAAGTATGTGGGCTATGTGTAGCAGGGCATGGCCTTTGTCACAGGCACAAGAAGATGGGGACAAAGCACTTCAGTCTCTATCAGTGTTCCCACACACCACAAACACCTTTACTCATGGTCAGCGTGCTGAATGTATACCTTATAACAAGCAAAATAGGAACCCTTTACATATAGAATTTATTTACCCTCTACACATAGAATATAGAAACACTTTACACATAGATTATAGGAACCCTTTACACATAGAATATTGAAATAATTTACACATAGAATATAGAAACCCTTTACACATATAATTTATAAACCCTTTACACATGTAATTTATAAACCCTTTACACATAGAATATAGGAACCCTTTACACATAGAATTTATAAATCCTTTACACATAGAATATAGGAACCCTTTACACATAGAATATTGAAACCCTTTACACATAGAATAAAGGAACCCTTTACACATAGAATATTGAAATAATTTACACATAGAATATAGAAACCCTTTACACACAGAATATAGAAACCCTTTACACATAGTTTATAAACCCTTAACCCGTAGAATATTGAAATTTTTACCCATAGAATATAGAAACCCTTTACACATAGAATATTGAAATCCTTTACACATAGAATATAGGAACCCTTTACACATAGAATATAGAAACCCTTAACCCGTAGAATATTGAAATTCTTTACGCATAGAATATAGAAACCCTTTACACATAGAATATAGGAACCCTTTACACATAGAATATAGAAATCGGTAACACATAGTATATTGAAATCCTTTACACATAGAATATAGAAAACCTTTAGACATGTAATTTATAAACCCTTTACACATAGAATATAGGAACCCTTTACACATAGAATTTATAAATCCTTTACACATAGAATATAGGAACCCTTTACACATAGAATATTGAAACCCTTTACACATAGAATATAGGAACCCTTTACACATAGAATATTGAAATAATTTACACATAGAATATAGAAACCCTTTACACATAGAATATAGAAACCCTTTACACATATAATTTATAAACCCTTAACCCGTAGAATATTGAAATTTTTACCCATAGAATATAGAAACCCTTTACACATAGAATATTGAAATCCTTTACACATAGAATATAGGAACCCTTTACACATAGAATATAGAAACCCTTAACCCGTAGAATATTGAAATTCTTTACGCATAGAATATAGAAACCCTTTACACCTAGAATATTGAAATCCTTTACACATAGAATATAGGAACCCTTTACACATAGAATATAGAAATCCGTAACACATAGTATATTGAAATCCTTTACACATAGAATATAGAAAACCTTTAGACATATAGCTAAATCGAGCCCTTAAAACCAAATATGGTCCTACTTTGGGAAGTCTGTGAGCATGAGTATCATAATGAAGGCAAATCTCATCTCATTTTGGCTCAATAATCACTGCAACCACTTAGATGACTGGGTCTGCCGTGTGATCCTTTCAAACACATTATCGTTGGGGACTGTGTTGTATGTTTGTTTGTTGTTTTACGGCCCACTAAGCTATATTCCAGCTATATGATGGGATCCGATGACATGCATTAACCAAATCAGCGAGCCTGACCACCCGATCCCGTTAGTCACCTCATACGACAAGCACAGTTGCTTTTTGGGGCAAGCATTGGTTGCTGAAGACCTATTCCTAGCCAGATCTTCACGGATCTTGTTTTGTATCAGAGACCATATACCGGAATATGTATAAACTGTCAGAGTCAACAGTGCATTTGTTCTTGTTCACTCTGAACTTTCGTGTCATGTGACACTGAACTCACTTCTCTGTAAGACACACCACTCTGAATGCAAGTGTTCTTGTAATGTCATATGAGTAAACACCATCCATCCCCATTCCATAGTTTGGGAAAATAAATGTTCTTATAAATATAACATAACATGGGCACTTAGTTTCCAGTGTTAGATAATTCCCTGGAGTATGTTGATAGCTCCAGGCTATACAAGACATTAGGGGGTGATAGGGGGCAGTCCTTCTCCATGGCTGATATACCCACATAGCCATCCCTCCATGGGAAATATAGATAATACCAGAGTCACTGCAAGCTGTCCTCTCCTAGAACTAGGCATGCATGAACACCGCCAGACATGTGGCTAACATTAGGGATATGGCTTATCTTAATTACTAATTGGCTAACACTGTAACCTATGTTAAACAAAGTAGACAAAATCTTTATCAGGATGTGTGAGTAGGTCTGTTGCTAAAGACGTTATGACACTGCTGTGAGCCATGTCTGGTCCAAAGACGTATATACGTCTTTGTCTGGTCACATCACTAGGCTCAGCGGTCAGCTTGTTATTCCATGTCTGGTCATATCACAGCGGTAAGCTTGTTATTCCATGTCTGGTCACGTTACTAGGAGCGGTGTATGGATCCAGCTGTTAGCTTGTTATTCAACGCCTGGTCACTTCACTAGGAGCGGTGTATGGAACCAGCTGTTAGCTTGTTATTCAATGGCTGGTCACATCACTAGGAGCGGTGAATGGAACCAGCTGTTAGCTTGTTATTCAACGCCTGGTCACATCACTAGGAGCGGTGTATGGAACCAGCTGTTAGCTTGTTATTCAATGTCTGGTCACATCACTAGGAGCGGTGTATGGATCCAGCTGTTAGCTTGTTATTCAACGCCTGGTCACTTCACTAGGAGCGGTGTATGGAACCAGCTGTTAGCTTGTTATTCAACGCCTGGTCACATCACTAGGAGCGGTGTATGGAACCAGCTGTTAGCTTGTTATTCAATGTCTGGTCACATCACTAGGAGCGGTGTATGGAACCAGCTGTCAGCTTGTTATTCAATGCCTGGTCACATCACTACGAGCGGTGAATGGAACCAGCTGTCAGCTTGTTATTCAATGGCTGGTCACATCACTAGGAGCGGTGAATGGAACCAGCTGTCAGCTTGTCATTCAATGGCTGGTCACATCACTACGAGCGGTGAATGGAACCAGCTGTCAGCTTGTTATTCAATGGCTGGTCACATCACTAGGAGCGGTGTATGGAACCAGTGGTCAGCCAGTTATTCCATGTCTGGTTAGATCACTAGGAGTGGTGAATGGAACCAGCTGTTAGCTTGTTATTCAATGGCTGGTCACATCACTGGGAGCGGTGAATGGAACCATCTGTCAGCTTGTTTTTCAATGGCTGGTCAGATCACTAGGAGCGGTGTATGGATCCAGCTGTTAGCTTGTTATTCAATGGCTGGTCACATCACTAGGAGCGGTGTATGGAACCAGCTGTCAGCTCTTTATTCAATGGCTGATCACATCACTAGGAGCGGTGTATGGATCCAGCTGTTAGCTTGTTATTCCATGTCTGGTCACGTTACTAGGAGCGGTGTATGGATCCAGCTGTTAGCTTGTTATTCAATGGCTGGTCACATCACTAGGAGCGGTGTATGGATCCAGCTGTTAACTTGTTATTCAATGGCTGGTCACATCACTGGGAGCGGTGAATGGAACCAGCTGTTAGCTTGTTATTCAATGGCTGGTCACATAACTGGGAGCGGTGAATGGAACCAGCTGTTAGCTTGTTATTCAATGGCTGGTCACATCACTATGAGCGGTGTATTGAACCAACTGTTAGATTGTTATTCAACGCCTGGTCACATCACTATGAGCGGTGAATGGAACCAGCTGTTAGCAAGTTATTCAATGTCTGGTCACATCACTAGGAGCGGTGTATGGAACCAGCTGTCAGCTTGTTATTCAATGGCTGGTCACATCACTGGGAGCGGTGAATGGAACCAGCTGTCAGCTCTTTATTCAATGGCTGATCACATCACTAGGAGCGGAGAATGGAACCAGCTGTTAGCTTGTTTTTCAATGGCTGGTCACATCACTAGGAGCGGTGAATGGAGCCAGCTGTCAGCTTGTTATTCAATGGCTGGTCACATCACTAGGAGCGGTGAATGGAACCAGCTGTCAGCTTGTTATTCAATGGCTGGTCACATCACTAGGAGCGATGAATGGAACCAGCTGTTAGCTTGTTATTCAATGGCTGGTCAGATCACTAGGAGCGGTGAATGGAACCAGCTGTCAGCCAGTTATTCAACGCCTGGTCACATCACTACGAGCGGTGTATGGAACCAGCTGTCAGCTCTTTATTCAATGGCTGTTCACATCACTAGGAGCGGTGAATGGAACCATCTGTCAGCTTGTTATTCAATGGCTGGTCAGATCACTAGGAGCGGTGAATGGAACCAGCCGTCAGCTTGACTCAGCAATATTCCAGCTATATGACAACGTTCTGTAAATAATCAAGTCTGGACAAGACAATCAAGTCATTAACATCGTGAGCATCGATCCACGCAATTAGGATACAATGACATGCATCAACCAATTAAGTTACCAAGCCTGACCACCCGATCCCGTTAGGCACCACAAGCATAGTCGCCTTTTACGGCAAGAGTGAGTGAGTGAGTGAGTTTGATTTTACGCCGCTTTTAGCAATATTCCAGCAATATCACAGCGGGGACACCAGAAATGGGCTTCACACATTGTACCCACGTCAGTAATCGAACCCGGGTCTTTGGCGTGAAGAGCGAACGCTTTAACCACTAGGCTACCCGACCGCCCCTTTTACGGCAAGAATGGGTTGCTGAAGACCTATTCAACCCCGGAGTATTGAGTGTTGAGTATATTGGTAAGAGTGAGTGAGTGCATTGGGATTTACTCTACTTTAATAATTCCAGGCATATTACAGTAGGAAAACCAAGAATGGGAGTCACACATGTTACCCTGTGGGATTTGAACCAAGACCATCCATGAAAAAACAACCTCTACCCCACCTCCTCTTCTCCTTTACTCCCATTCTAAATCCTTCGTACAAAATAATTAAGGTTCTTTATTACATACACCCATCATCATAGATACCTTTTAACCTTGCCTGGGTCACTACTTGGTTTGATTATTGCAGAGTGTATCGCCTCCGTGGTCTTGCAGTCAGTATACTGTGTCCGAGAGGGGTATCCATGTTAAACTGCGGCATGGTAACACTATAGCCGACAGGCCAGACAGACCATTGGTTCGCACAGCAAGCTTTGCCTTTTTAGTCAGAGGAATGTGGTGTAAATCTGTACCATATCTGGTCATATTTCCTGGAGAGGAATGTGTGTGGGGTGGGAGGGAAGCTGGGATGACATGGTCACTAGGACCTGCTAGTATTCACAACCCCCAACCCTCTCCCCATAAGTGAGACATTCCATTGTCCCATTGTGATGTAACACAATGTTATACACAGCCAATTACGATACCAAAGGAGACTTGGAGTTTATCAGAAACAAGAGATAAAAGGGAGATAACCTCAGATAAACATGTTCATTGGGGTGTCGAAGGGTTTAGCCTTATTTCTTATTCACACTGGAATATGAAATTTTACATTGTTTACAAAAAATTGCTACATTTGAAATGAACTAAGTACTATTATTTCTAGTAATTATTACAATATTTATCGTGAAAATGGCATTACATGGTAAGACACATATTATGAGTGGGTTAAGTATGGTTTTACACTGCTTTTGGCAATATCACGGCAGGGACACCAGAAATGGGCATCACACATTGTACCCATGCGGGAAACTGAACAAAGGTCTTCAGCGTGATAAGCGAATGCTTTAACTAGAAGGCTACCCCTGCGCCTCCACATATTATGATGATAAAAAGGCTGACATTGTGTTCAAATGACAACAAATCTTGTCATGAATACATTTCGGAAAATAATATTTATTTCTCATGAAAGACTTGAAATATAAGTCCTGATTAACAAGCTTACTTACCTCCTCGGCAGTTTACAGGTTTTGGTTAGTGAATAATGTAAAAAAATAACTGATTTATTTGTTGAAAACTATGGGGAACTGACAGTCTGTTCATAAATCTATAGTACCCCATGTGGGAAAGTAGCTAATATATATGGACACATTGTGAGGAAACACAAGGAATGGGCTTCACACATTATACTCATGTGGAAAGTCGAACCCGGACCTTTGGTAATGATGAATGAACGCTTTGACCACTAGACTACCCAAGCACTTCTATATTATAACTGGGGAGCATCTAAGGCATTGCAATTCACTCTGCAGAGTTGTGTCCCTTTGGGGCACCAGAAACCTATGATTGTGAGTTCGAATCCTGGTTCACCTCAATTATGATTCTAGGTTTGTCAGCACCATACCCATGCTGATGGGTTTCACTGAAAACTGTATCACTTTCCACCCACATTACATAAGCTGACACACGTGATATAACTGGAATATTGTTCAAAGCGGAGTTCAAACCCAAATCACTCACTCATGTAGTAAGACATGACTGAGCCATCTAGAGGTGGAGAGGGAATAGGTAGAAGGAATAGGAGGTAATGAAACTAACACATGGATTCCCTCTTCATCCATCCATAAGTGTCCCTCGGCATTGTGGGAGGATGCTGTACCACGGGGACCGCTAGTCACAGTGTCTGAGTCAACAGCCCTTCCGGCCCCGAGGGATGGGAGGGCAGAGGCGTCACTCATGTAGACATTATTATGGCTTTCCGAATACATGACTTCGACCAGACCAAAGGTATTATTTGCTCTTCAAAATATACTTATTGGCATTTACCTACTTTTGCTAAAGAAATCTATCCAAAACATATAAAAAACCACTCTCTTGAGATGCTCTAGACAGTAAAAATGTGTAAAGCTAAATAATCAATGTTACATCTACTTCACTAATTTTCAAAATTCAAACTTCAAACCGGAAGAACAAATGAGGACTCATGTTCAGTATATCTACTGAACAGTTTATAAAACCATATATAAGATACTATGTGATAAATCGCAAAGAACAATGAAGAACAAAGTGTAATTTATTTCATTCTAAAAAATTGTTCTATCATTATGTCATTTCTGAAGATTCAAGCATACGCTTGCAACTTGATGATGTCATAAAATCGACGATGTTCTTTTCAAGTAAGACATGTCTAGTGTGTTGTTCCCCATAGATGCATCTGGGCAACGTAGATAAACGCAATGGCCATATGAGAGATATAACAATCAGTACAAAATACAAAAAGGTACAGATAATAAACATGAGAATTGTGTGAATATGCGGGGAAATACCAAACTTAACCCCCCTGTTCATAAAATGGACTTCTCTGACTTTGCCGAAGTCAGATTGTGTTCAGGGAGTCATCATTATTTCAATATGGGTAAACAGTTTTTAAAGCTTGTAAAGTTTATTAACATCCTAAAAGAGAATGATGTCTCATATAAGAATAGACGACTTGTGTTAGTTGTTCGTCATCCACTAATTCCTGGTTTCTTCTCCCTGCAGGGTTTTATTGGACAATAAATAACTACCACCAATCGTTTATTCCTTATGTAATGTTTCAAATGTCAAAGATCATGTGAACAATTTGACACATGAAAACATGTCCCCTGTGACAACAATGGGAATAATGAGTGCATAAACCAAAACATATTGTGTCAGAATTCTTGTACATGGAGCCAGAAAATAACATTTTACAATTCATTTTCGCACAATATATCATGTATTTTTATACATACATTTGGCAATAATTTGTTTTGTATCAGAACATGACCTAATGATACAATTGACAACAGCATCATGAAAGAAACTGTCACAATGAGCTATAACTTAATTTATCTCAGTTAAAAGTAGCAAGCCGTGAACTTTACGTGCGCTCGACAAGATCAGGAAGATCCATAATAGGCAGCACTGGAGATCTATCAAATGTACTCAGAATTTCAAATTTTCATTACTAAGCCCACATTACTATGACATGAATACTTTGATGAATTGAGACTTTAATTCTGTACAAATAGTTCTAACATTTGGTATTTGATGGTATAAGGTTCAATATCACCAGTTCACATTGGGCAATACAGCACATGAATTGTATTCAGACAAAATCTATTATACATGTCTATTAATATTTATATGCCATAAAATCTGAAATAGTCTGAGATGGATATTCCACAATTTAATAACTTCCAGGCATTCGTGTAATTTACTTTCAAGGTTTGGTAACCTCAACACATCTTATATTGCCTAAACAACTTGTGGTTACATTTAAATAGCTTTCAGGGTTGGATTTGAGTTGGTTGGTAGGTGTAAGAATTACAGCTCAGGCCAGATGATAATTGTTCTTCTTGTTTTATGGAGGAAACTAAACAACCAATAAGCTAACAGCTGCTTAAATGCACTGACTGACCGATTGTTTAACACTGCAATCAGCAATATATACAAGAAATATGACGGCAGCCTGTTAATAACAGATGGGACCAGACAAACCAGTGACTATAAACATGTGCAATTTTCCACACAAAAATAAAAACAACTCCCTTATTTGCCAATTTTAATGTGTCCTGTATTCTAGTTTCTCATGTTTTAAATTCTTCATTATGCCATAAAAATTATTTATTAGGCGTTCATTCCCACTCACCTTTGCTATCAAACACCCCAGCTTCTATAAATGTATGTCTTGTTCCCAAATACTACAGGAAGAAAATACACTATATACAGTTTTATCAACCATTCAAGCTTCATATGAATTACAGCAGGCAACAGTTAATGTTCACCGAACATTATGATAAAATATATAAAACAACGCCACCTGCCTCACAGTTCAACAATTTGGATGATAGTCTAATAGTTCATTTAATACGTTGTGGTCCAATTCATCTTGGTATATATGTTTAAAAATTTGGGAATATTATCACCGCGGTGGAAATAGTTTTCTGTATTTTCATTTCAGTTTTTGACATTTTCGTTTTTGTTTTTGACATTTTCATTTTAGTTTTTGACATTTTCATTTTAGTTTTTGACATTTTTGCTTCACTTTTCAGCAATCCAATATCTTCTTTATACATGATTTATCACATATTTGTATGACAAATCGTGTTAATTTGCAAAGGGTTACGATAACAGTAAGTGAGATATCAACATATTGAAAAACACACTCCATGTCCCTTATGGGCCACCATAGTAATGTAATAAAAACAGTATTGGATGTGACCAATTAATTACAAACCTTATCAAAACATTAGGATGAAAACACTGCAATGGTCCAAAACGCAACACAGACACCCGTATCAAATACATCACCATTGAATAACCATATCCTGTTTGTTTCATTCCAGCCCACATTAAACAGGAGTATATACTTTCGTTTGCCCCACAGTTTATGTTTGTTCATCACTTTTCTATATTCATTACTGCAAGAACATTTTTTAACAAACATACCTCATGGATCTTTTGCATCTTGTCTGCAATATCTTAGCGTACTGCCCAAGAATATCAACAAACAAAAATATTACTTCCTTAAACCTGATATTTTGGTGCCAACTGTCTTCTTGTTGACTCAATATTAATTTTTAAGTGATATTTAAACTCTACATTTTCAGGTCTTCTAGATTTTCTTCAAAAGAAAGGTAAAACATATTTTTTTAAATCCTTATTTTAACATGGATCTGCTGATAAGGATGTAGTTACCATCTCTAAGATGGAACAATAACTTCCTCTATTTTTTGGAAACACTGGAAATAACCTTAAAAATTGTAACTGAAAACAGGCTACTTAAAAACTTTAAGGAATTCCTCATCAAACTACCACATCCCAAAGAAACACTTGATTACTCAGCAACCAAACAGGTTTTATTAGAAAACAACAAAAGGACATTTCTATCCAACTCCAAGCCCTGGCAGCATTTCATTAAGTAATAACACTCGGGCCGCTCCAAGGACAATACAGTTGATGTTCTGTGTAACACGGAGGATTAATAAAAGCGATGACACAACAATGGGGATGAGTCTCACCTTCACTCTGCCACAAGCTCAGCATCCTCACTCAATCAAACCACGGATATCCAAACTAAGCTGATTTCTTCAGGAATCTTCAATAAGGAGAAAATCCTGCTGTGTCCGACCACACAACTGTTACATGGAGAAGTACAGATTTCTGTGACTACACCTCCTCCTCCAGCAAACACATCGCCGACACAGCGCGAGGCACAAAGTGCTGGCGGACTCACCAGATTACTCCGTCCCTCGGGATATTCTGATGATATGTGCTGATATGATCGTAGACATATCTCTTAATTCCTCCACTCTCAGGCATCAGCTTGCAAACTTACATCAACTAAGTCCCCTTTATCACAGACGTTATCATCGACTAAGAGTAATTATGTCACCACAGGGATGTGGGCACCCTGGCAGGGGGTGGGGGGTGAATGCTGGGGGAGGGGGGGGGGGCTGTGTCTGTCTGCTCACTTCTATATCCCAGCCTGGGATTATCTAACTTAATCCCAACAACAAGTTTATCAATAATCCTCCTACTACACATATTTACATGTACGACCGTTTGCCTCACTCAGCTCCATAACACAGGACGGAATACTGCCTTGCATGGACATGTCTCTCAAGGGTCACTTCAATCGTTATATAAACAATTCTTATAGTCAGACAATGTGAAATATTTTTTTACAATTCAAATATTTTATGGCTTCAGGATCGAGGAAGGTCAGTAAAGCATTCTTCCTTTGACGGGTTTGATGAAAAACAGATTGTTGTTAAGAGGAACATATAGTCAGAGCCCATGAAGTGAGCCTCTGGCTTAACTTAAAATACAATTGTAATTTTATAGAATTTGTGAAACTTGAAGTACCGTATTCGACGTAATAAGCGCCCGGGGCGCTCTCAAAATTATAAATAAGGGGCTCTTATTAGAATATAATTTTGGTGAAAGACTCGAAAGATTGTAAATTTTATGGTTTCGGCTGACAGCCTGAAATGATACAAAAGAAAAGTATGTGCGTATTATACACGACAGATGTATTTTACAGAATTTAATTGCCCGTAATTAAGGTTTCATATAACACACGAGTGCATATTATACACGAAGAAATGTACACGAATTGTGTACATTGATCAGTTGGAAGGGTGCTAATTGGGATTGTTCACTAGCCAATATATTGTAGAATATTGCCATGGGCGCTTATTAGAGCGGGGCGCTTATTACGTCGAATACGGTACTTAGTTATCATTATAGCTATGGCATCAAATATCTTTACATCTCTTTTGACCCTATTCAAGTACACCAAGACCAGTTATTTATGGTGAGGAGGAAGGATGGTACTGCATGTGAGGTGAAAAGTGGGGTGGGGTAGGATGGTCAAAATAGGGGATGGGGGAAGGCAGGGGGGTGGGGTGGAATAGGAGGTGAAAAGTAGGGTAGTGTCAGGGTATAGAGGGTGTAAAAAACAAAATCCTTCAACTGTTAAAATAGTGCTCTTGATTTATGGAAAAGCCACAACAGTAAAACAATGAAGAAATGAAAATGCTGGTTTAGATTGAAATAACTTTGTAACTTATATATATATATTTTTTAATTTTGTACAAGAATTTTATCAAAGGGATTCTTTCAGCTTTATTAACTATAAATCAAATATCACTACATTTATATATCTTGCTGACCCGTGAAGATCTGGGTTAGAATTAGTCTTCAATCACCCATGCTTGTCGAAAGAGGACAATAACAGGATTGGGTGGTCAAGCTTGCTGACTTGGTTAATGCATGTCATCCGTATCCAAATGGCGTGGATCGATGCTCATATCAAACACTGGATTGTCTGGTCGAGATTCGATTATTTACAGACCACTGTCATATAGCTGGAATATTGCTGAGTGCAGCATTAAAATAACAAACAAACAAAAAAATATCTTGCCTCCTGTCGATAGAACAAGGAAATAAATATGCAAAAAGTGGAAATCCACACGAAGGATCAGAGTCTACAATACCTGGAAGGTCATATTGTTAAGTTTACAATTTCAGACAAAACATTCCGCCAACTATTGATAAAAGATTACCAATATGAAGTCTACATCTGAGCAAGTCTTCATTACAGTGGGTCAGTCAATTGCCAAAAGTCTCCCTCTATACATGTGTATAGAGAATCAAGTTGTGAATAGCCTGTACAGTGACAAGGTCAAACTACAAGACAGTGGTACCTGTTAGGGACACTGTAAGCACTGCCATTGAAAATACTTGATTCCTTCACTCCTCACACGATCTGACGAGAGTGCCATGAAGAGCTATTGGCTTATAAAATTTAGTTCTTCAGGATTAATTTCCACCTAGAAGGTGATGATGGCTCCGAGGTATAACCACATGTCAGCTGAAGCAGGTGATGCTATTCCCCATCAGTCAACTCATAACACACAGTTGCTTTAGGAGGACTCTGTTGGTCTTGTGTGGTATCTACGCTTTCAGGCACATTTCTTGATTTTATCCCGAAAATATAGAACACTAAACACGCTCCTGTGTAATACCAATTTTATACAACAAGTGAATAGTTATGGTGTCTGCTTTCGCTTGTCAGATACTCGAACCATTAACAACTTTCATAAAATTGGCATTAAATGTGAGCGAGTTTAGTTTTTATTTATTACTTGCCATTTATAACTCATAAACTAGGTCAAGCGTTTGAATACAATATTTCACTGTTGTGTGTAAATAGGCAGACATCTACACATTAATAGTATAAATTTAATACTATATAACAGCCTACCGTTAGAATTCAGCACCACAAAGTTTACAAACACGTCACCATATCCAATGATGAAATTTGTGAATTCTTGTTGCAAGATACACTGATGTAACAATGCCCTATGACATCAGCCTAGCAACAGGGCTGCTGGTGTCATCGAGTCTGCATAAGCTCCTGTCAGGGATCTATCCATCTTCCAAAGGCAAGGGAGTTAACTGACTGTGAAAGTCCACTTTCCACCCTTGCCGCACTTGGCTAGAATTTCTGGGTTAGATCACAGCGCCATCAGTGGCTATTACGAGTAAGTATGTCCCTCCTATTGTTCATTTCTGGTGTCTTCCGCCGTGATATTGCTGGAATATTGCTAAAAGCGGCTTAAAACCATACTCACTTACTCCTATTGACCAATTTAGATTCCACCTCTCGTATCACTTACATTTGCTTCGAACAAAATGGTGGTGCCCTGTCAAGACGATCAATAATCAAAATTCATATTGAGATAAAATTGGTCTTACTCCGCGAAGTGCATCACTTCACGTGAGAACCTTCATTAAAAACATGAAAAGATTTGAAAAAATATCTTTTAACTCTATATTGGGGGCATGATTTCGTTACGCGAGTTCAATTGGACTATGCCGATACTCGTTAGTCCAACCAAACTATAGCCCTTTAATTCCAGCCTAGTTTGGCAAGGATGGAAACTGGACTTTTAATGTCAGTTAACTCCCTTGCCTTGGGAAGAAGTGATCTATCATCTCTACATGCAATGTCATTGAATAAGCCCAGTAGTGTTGAGACTTTTCAATATCATATAGATGGTTATTGCCTCAGCAAGCCTCGGAGATTTTCCACTTTTTCAACTTGTGTTGATGTATTTTATATGAAAAGACACCAGAGTGAGATTCTCTATTTCTGCCTTTCCAGGGGCATTGTTTTTCATAAAGTTCTTATGCAAAGATCAATTCATTAATCTGCAACAACAAAGACTTAATATACATAAATGCCCACTCATATACAACATTCTACCCCACAAACACCCTAAAACCACGAGGGGGCATGGGTGGCCCAGTTGTCTAAGGCGCAGTGACTCACTGTGCAGAGTTGCGTCCCTTAGGCACGCCAGAAACCTATGATTATGGGTTCGAATCCCATTTCGCCCTCGTTATGTTTCTAGGTTGTCCGCACCATATCCATGCTCTTGGGTTTCACCGAAGTGGTAAACGTCTGAGACCTGCATCACTTCGGGCTTTCCTCCCACATTAAGCTGACATGCCGTGATATGACTGGAATACTGTTAAAAACGGCGTTAAACCCAACTTACTCACACCCTTAAACCATGATTCATCAATGCAGTTATTCCATGCAAGTCATTTATTTGTGTAAACCTAACTTAATGAACCTCTTTTCTGAAAATATTCAAAGCCTCAACCATTGAGTTATATTTTAAATGCCTTGAGTTTCTGAAAATCCTTCATTTTTTACAAGTCAAAACTGATCATCCTTTGTCCACGAACTCATGTCGTTCACAGACAGACGTTGGCAGCGGGTTTGACACTAACCGGTACTTTTCAGTTATTTGCTGATGTTGCACATCGAGACCTCCCCAACATGAAGTCTACAATAGGATAAGCATGGAGGCTGCTGCTTAAAATTCTCACTTTGACTGAATAAGGGATAGATGCTGAGGGCTTAACTAGGTACAAACATGCCAGTTCTCCATCACCAAGCTACAACAGTTCGAGTCACGACAAGCTACGGCCATGTTTGGAAGGTTTTAAATAGTTCAAACTGTTATCTTAAAATTAGACACTCTGATGCTTTTGTAACTATGTCCGAAATTCTCACCAAACACACAGGTCATGGGGAACCGATGGGGAACAGTGGGGGACTGTGCGCCACTCGTATGTCAAAGAAATGATGCTCTCTCAGCAAACACTCATCGCCTTGCAAACAAAACATATCCCCAAAACACACCACTAACCCCAGCACAGACTTACGGCCTGTAACCGCTGCTGTAAATACCCTACTAACATCTACATGGAAAGCCAGGACATACACTGCTTTCTGTTAATTCAATTACACAGATCATTTTTTTTAAATCTGTCTAAATACTTTTTCCTTGCATTCAAACAAGATATTTTTTTATAAAAATCTACAACTAATTCAAATAGTTTAAAGCTTTTATTCATTATTTTAACAGGCAAAACCCAATTTCAATGTTGACGTCAATGCGAGGTGTACTGCAGATCTTCCAAGCATGCCAGTTCCATTATGTAAAGGTCACAGCCTTGCTACCCACAATGCCAAAAGTCCAGGGTATGCTCAATATTTGTGGACTTTGACGGATGGGCGGGGGACAGGTCAACAGTAAACACATGAAATCAGAGAGTAAACTGCCGCAGATACGACAGAATGTCTTTGTTGCCATGCTGGGAAACACCTACACTGACTCGACATACATGATGATCTCATTTTGTTAAACTGAATTCTTTAAGTACATATCAAGTGCATTGGAGTTTTTTCTGAAGTTAATTACATGTTGCAAAAATATTGTCTTTTCTTTCTACAAAGTTAATTAAGATCAGAATGTTTTCAATGTTTGAACAGATTTTCTATGCCGAGTTGAAGGCAGCAAAAAATACTAATCTGACTGCTGGTTAATCAAAAAGGCAAAAGGGCAATGTAGCGTTTCTCTTCAGTTTCTCTGTTCCCTGGTCTTGTTCAAAAGATTAATTACTTACATCGTAAATGTATTATTTTGTAGCTGTTATCATTATACCGAATGAAACAATTTGGAACATTTCTAAGTTTGGTTATAAGTAATTATATTTGATCGGTAAATGTATTATTTTGTAGCTGTTATCATTATACCGAATGAAACAATTTGGAACATTTCTAAGTTTGGTCGTTCATTTTTATCTTTGGTATAAAACAAACTTCAATAATGTTCAAAATCAAATGTTACTGTGATGATTTTTTTATTTGTGAAATGTATTGATTATATTTCTGATTGGACACCCTGACCAGGACTGATTGGTAATCTCCAACTGGGAATGAAAATAACCATTTCAGCATTATATGTGTCTATGAAATAACCATTTCACCATTGTATCTATGAAATAACCATTTCACCATTGTATCTATGAAATAACCATTTCACCATTGTATCTATGAAATAACCATTTCACCATTGTATCTATGAAATAACCATTTCACCAGTATGTGTCTATGAAAGTAATCATTTGAACATAATTTGTACATAAAATTCAAAGGGAGCTTTCAATTTTGAAATTTTGAATTTCTTTAAATTTTGTATAGAAAAAAAATATCTTCTGAAAGCTTATGGGGCACATCTTCATGGCAATAAAAAGACAAAATCATCTTCAAAGATCACGAGAGGAGATAAGAGTCATGTGCTCGATACATAGGACCATGATCACTGATCCTTAACCCTTCGAGTATGCTAACATATCAAACTACACCAGTGACGATTGGTCTTCAGCAACCCATGCCTGCTATAAAAGGCGACTATGCTTGTTGTAAGAGGCAACTAACAGGATTTGGTGGTCAGGCTCGCTGACTTGGTTGATGCGTGACATTGTATCCCAATTGCGTGGATCGATGCTCATGATGTCAATCACTGGATTGTCTGGTCCATGCTCGATTATTTACGAACCACTGTCACATAGCTGGAATATTGCTGAGCGTGGGGTTAAACAACAAACAAACAAACATATTAAACTCATTAACTCATTTATCAAACTGAGCATTTGGAATGATAGTTATCTCAAACTTGACGAAGCCGCTACAGGGGGATCAGATGGACACAATGTCTGATGGATACAGACAGAAAAGTCTGATGGATGTTTAAAGAAAACTTTCTCTTAGATGTGGGACAGTGGCTAAGTGGTTCAGCGTTTGCCTGGGATACTGAATAGCATGGGCTGGCTCAGTGGGAGAGAATATTGATTGGTGTCACCCTCTTCACCCGCATCTATTGCGTATAGCTGAATCAAGTCATGCTCATAATATAAACCACTGGTTTGCCTGGTCCAAGCTCAGATATACTGCAGACTGCCAAGATATAGATATGACATGGCTGACTGTGTAAGTGTGATAGAATCATGCTCATAATATCAACCACCGGTTTGCTTGGTCCAAACTCAGATATACTGCAGACTGCCAAGATATAGATATGACATGGCTGACTGTGTAAGTGTGATAGAATCATGCTCATAATATCAACCACCGGTTTGCCTGGTCCAAACTCAGATATACTGCAGACTGCCAAGATATAGATATGACATGGCTGACTGTGTAAGTGTGATGGAATCATGCTCATAATATCAACCACTAGTTTGCCTGGTCCAAGCTCAGATATACTGCAGACTGCCAAGATATAGATATGACATGGCTGACTGTGTAAGTGTGATAGAATCATGCTCATAATATCAACCACCGGTTTGCCTGGTCCAAGCTCAGATATACTGCAGACTGCCAAGATATAGATATGACATGGCTGACTGTGTAAGTGTGATAGAATCATGCTCATAATATCAACCACCGGTTTGCCTGGTCCAAGCTCAGATATACTGCAGACTGCCAAGATATAGATATGACATGGCTGACTGTGTAAGTGTGATAGAATCATGCTCATAATATCAACCACCGGTTTGCCTGGTCCAAACTCAGATATACTGCAGACTGCCAAGATATAGATATGACATGGCTGACTGTGTAAGTGTGATAGAATCATGCTCATAACATCAACCACCAGTTTGCCTGGTCCAAACTCAAATCAGTGATATAAATTGGCACTAGTATTAAAGTCTTTATCAAACTGCCCAATAGTTAAGGTATCATAAGGACAAGTAGAAAATCGCCATTTTTGATGGTTTTGCTATATATTATCATCATAAGGACTAGTGGACTAAAATTGCTAGTTTCCATTCTTGCAAATACACTGCAGTCTGCCCAGATAAAACTTTAACATGGCTGACTGTGTAAGTGGGATGGAATCATGCTCCCGCTATCGACCACCAGTTTGCTTGGGCATGATAAATATTAGATTACTGACTTCATGATGTTGCTGTGGTATTTTAAGTAATTATATTTGACAAGAACCTGAGGATCAGTTTTCCTAATCATACTTTATGATCAGATTACTGACTTCATGATGTTGCTGTGGTATTTTAAGTAATTATATTTGACAAGAACCTGAGGATCGGTTTTCCTAATCATACTTTATGATCAGATTACTGACTTCATGATGTTGCTGTGGTATTTTAAGTAATTATATTTGACAAGAACCTGAGGATCGGTTTTCCTAATCATACTTTATGATCAGATTACTGACTTCATGATGTTGCTGTGGTATTTTAAGTAATTATATTTGACAAGAACCTTAGGATCAGTTTTCCTAATCATACTTAATGATTAGGTTACTGTGTTCTATCCTTCGTGAAGGGACATCTTGATTCTTTGTTCCTACACTCGCTGTGGGGCTTGGCCGGAACACATTCTGGAACACCTGTGTTTCTCTCCTTCGTGAACGGACATCTTGATTCTTTGTTCCTACACTCGCTGTGGGCCTTGGCCGGAACACGTTCTGGAACACCTGTGTTTCTCTCCTTCGTGAAGGGACATCTTGATTCTTTGTTCCTACACTCGCTGTGGGGCTTGGCTGGAACACGTTCTGGAACACCTGTGTTTCTCTCCTTCGTGAAGGGACATCTTGATTCTTTGTTCCTACACTCGCTGTGGGGCTTGGCTGGAACACGTTCTGGAACACCTGTGTTTCTCTCCTTCGTGAAGGGACATCTTGATCCTTTGTTCCCACACTTGCTGTGGGCCTTGGCCGGAACATGTTCTGAAACACCTGTGTTTCTCTCCTTCGTGAAGGGACATCTTGATTCTTTGTTCCTACACTCGCTGTGGGCCTTGGCCGGAACACGTTCTGGAACATCTGTGTTTCTCTCCTTCGTGAAGGGACATCTTGATTCTTTGTTCCTACACTCGCTGTGGGCCTTGGCCGGAACACCTGTGTTTCTCTCCTTCGTGAAGGGACATCTTGATTCTTTGTTCCTACACTCGCTGTGGGCCTTGGCCGGAACACCTGTGTTTCTCTCCTTCGTGAAGGGACATCTTGATTCTTTGTTCCTACACTCGCTGTGGGCCTTGGCCGGAACACCTGTGTTTCTCTCCTTCGTGAAGGGACATCTTGATTCTTTGTTCCTACACTCACTGTGGGCCTTGGCCGGAACACCTGTGTTTCTCTCCTTCGTGAAGGGACATCTTGATTCTTTGTTCCTACACTCGCTGTGGGCCTTGGCCGGAACACCTGTGTTTCTCTCCTTCGTGAAGGGACATCTTGATTCTTTGTTCCTACACTCGCTGTGGGCCTTGGCCGGAACACGTTCTGGAACACCTGTGCTAACCTTGCCAAATATGGTCATAAAATACACCACAGAAAGGTCACATATATGACACACATATGACTCTTAGTAAATTACAAACTGTGAGTAATTACAGAATCCAACAATAGCAGTTGCCGTGGCAACCAGAAGTTGTGCCATATACATCCTGAACTTCACGTTGTCAACGACACCAGTAATCCACTCTCCTCCCATCTGACGGCTAACTCATATATTTCACAAAATAGATTAACGAAAATGTTTATCACCAAAATGTCATCATCCCAGCCAAAATCCATTTTGTGCAACTAGCTTTAGTCAGTTAGCGCAGCAGACAAATTTCATCATGGTGATCATTCTCTGTATCTTCAGGCAGTGAAGCTAAAGTCACACCGTTTCCATGACGCAGAAGATCCCACAGTTCCAGGACTAGTTTGAAATATTAAGATTTGCAGTTTTCCATATTTGTATCCGGCTTTGAAGTCTGGGGACGGGACTCTGTTTGGGTAATATTGTTGACATTAACGTCCCCCGCTAGACATTGGGATGGAGACTCAGTCAGAAATATGCTACTTTTATTCTTGAGACATACTTCATCATTTATAACTTCCTAATTGTCTATTTGAAGACTGAACTAATGCAGAATAAACGCACTGCACAAATTGCTGATGGAATGGGGAAATGCCATGTGATATTGGAGGCAAATATATGTTTCATCACGTTAGAAGGTCGACCTGTGGCAAATTAAGAGAACTGTATTTCTATGGTGTGCTTGTGAGCTGGCCAAATTCAAAGGAAGGCTGTCAGAGCAATACATGTCAGAGGCCAATAATTCTAAATCAATTTATAAATAATTATGACTTAAACATTCCTTTATGAAAAACACATAATCGTGAGGATGAAAGAAGCGTCGAGATGAAGATGGTATTTTTGTAGTAATATCAAAGAATCAATTGCAGCTGAACTAATCCGACATGTACACTTGAGAAAAAAGACCAAGGTTATTTGATAAAAACATCTCACCGGGTACCATAGACCACATTTGAGGATTGAACACATCTAGGAGAAGGTTTTTTGTGCTCAATCTAATTTTATTTTTTTATCTTCTAAACGAAACTACACGTGGATGGCTTGACTTGAAGCTTGACGGAGCAGGATCAAGTAATGACTTTGGACCTACAAACAATTTTAAAGGGTGTACTTGAAAGTGAATTTGAAATCCAAAGTGCCCCATTCTGACAAATTCCAATTGATTTCTGCGTAATTTCCGGTAGAATCAATCAGCCCACTTTGTACACTTGTTTCACATTGAACAGTCTATCCCACAATTCTCCGTTTGAAGGAAGTAAAATTTTCGAAGTAAAGTGACAGTTGCACGAATGAAATAAGTTTGTGGAAGATAATCCTTGTCTTTATGTGCCTAGATTCCTTGCTCTCTGAGCGAACCTTTTTCCACAGAATACCTCCAGACTCAAGTCATGAGCACAATCATCCAAAGTCTATTTGCAGACAAAACTCTATACAGTATCATTCTAAACAGGCAGTGAAACAACTTAATACTTCAATCCCGTATCTCTTTACCCTGTTGGATGAGATTGAATGTGAATTCAGTACCATTTAGAGACTAACAGACTTACGTTGTACACTCCCCTGGGAGGCGAGAATGTCATTTGAGTGCCTAATGTCCGTTGACAGGGTAACGATTGTCAGTACCATAAGCATGCTTCAGGGGATGGATACGGCACAATATATGCACTTACGATTATTATTATGAATACATATAATTCTTTTAATGGTTCCGACGTCTGCAACTTTTCCCACTTGTCCAGAGATCCAGTACTGTCCTCTCAGCTCAGCTTTACAAGACCATATGGCAACACTACCCTCTCCTAGAAATGTAGACTAGTGTAAATATTTAATTTTGATCGGAACAAGTGTAGCGGCCATAAAATTTCCGAGTCCCGTGATGGGATTCGAACCATGGACCTTCTGATCAGAGGTCGGACGCCTTGTCCACATGACCAAAGAGGTTAACCCCGTCAGCAATTTGACAAGGTAAGGATGTCATCTGTGGGATGACTCCACGCCCTGCTACACAAGCAACTACATTTAACTTGAAACGGAGAGATGAGAATTTGTGGTAAATCTAGACTTGCTTCACTTGGAGCTAGGGTATTACCGTAAGTGCTGGTTACACAAGAGTAACTCAATGGACCACAGACATGGAACATAGCAGTCCCTCGAAGATGGGGCGGTCGGGTAGCCTAGTGGTTAAAGTGTCAGCTCGTCACATCGAAGACCCGTGTTAAGCCTATTTCTGGTGTCCCCCGCCGTGATATTGCTGGAATATTGCTAAAAGCGCCGTAAAATCTCACTCACTCACTCACTCACCCGTGAAGATGACCAGTCAGGACGGCTCTCTGAGGTGACAATCCAAAACTGTAAATACAACCTAACCATAAACTGGATCTCTCGGCAAGTCAGGTGACATTCCTTTTCTCTGTAGTCAATGCATCTCCTAAATATCACCGCTAACACTTTGGATATTTCAAGGTAACTATTTAGAAAGGCCTTTCTTCCAAATACATGAAGAAATTAAATGTACAAGAACAACTTACCGTGAGAGTGTAGAATTCCATGTGGCAGGGATGGAGGAGTCTGCCACTCCCCAGGGCAAGCTGGACATGTGATAGCAGCACACAGATCTAATTACATACCACACACACTTGATACCATGTCTGACCTCATCGCACATCTACGCACTTACAACACACTATAACACTTGGCAACTGATACTTCTGTTTGAATGTTTTCACCTTTTCACTCAAAGGACCCAGAATTATCAGAATTAATCTAAAGGCAAAAACAACAGTGATATAAATGAAATTCAGGACACAGAGATAGACTAAGGTCTGCAGTATAACTGACATACTCGAAGTGTCTGGCTTCACTGCAATCTGTTCATAACTGACAGACTTGAAGTGTCAGGCTTCGCTGCAATCTGTTCATAACTGACAGACTTGAAGTGTCAGGCTTCGCTGCAATCTGTTCATAACTGACAGACTTGAAGTGTCAGGCTTCGCTGCAATCTGTTCATAACTGACAGACTTGAAGTGTCAGGCTTCGCTGCAATCTGTTCATAACTGACAGACTCGAAGTGTCAGGCTTCGCTGCAATCTGTTCATAACTGACAGACTCAAAGTGTCTGGCTTCACTGTAATCTGTTCATAACTGTCAGACTCAAAGGGTCTGGCTTCACTGTAATCTGTTCATAACTGTCAGACTCAGAGTGTCTGGCTTCACTGTAATCTGTTCATAACTGACAGACTCAAAGTGTCTGGCTTCACTGTAATCTGTTCATAACTGTCAGACTCAAAGGGTCTGGCTTCACTGTAATCTGTTCATAACTGTCAGACTCAAAGGGTCTGGCTTCACTGTAATCTGTTCATAACTGACAGACTCAAAGTGTCTGGCTTCACTGTAATCTGTTCATAACTGACTCAAAGGGTCTGGCTTCAATACTGACAGACTACAGTATATTGTTCTAAAACATTCAAAAGCTCCACTTCCTGTATGATGAATTCATCACATGCATTTGATGTTATGTACTTTATTATATTTCCATGGACTTTGAACTGTGACAGTATGGGAGGGGCAGTGTGGGAGGAACAGTGTGGGATGGACAGTGTGGGAGGGACAGTGTGGGAGTGACAGTGTGGGAGGGAGAGTATGGGAGGGGCAGTGTGGGAGGAACAGTGTGGGAGGGGCAGTGTGGGAGGGGCAGTGTGGGAGTGACAGTGTGGGAGGGAGAGTATGGGAGGGGCAGTGTGGGAGGAACAGTGTGGGAGGGGCAGTGTGGGAGGGACAGTGTGGGAGGGACAGTGTGGGAGGGACAGTGTGGGAGCGGCAGTGTGGGAGGAACAGTGTGGGAGGGACAGTGTGGGAGGGAGAGTGTGGGAGGGACAGTGTGGGAGGGGCAGTGTGGGAGCGGCAGTGTGGGAGGGAGAGTATGGGAGGGGCAGTGTGGGAGGGAGAGTATGGGAGGGGCAGTGTGGGAGGGAGAGTATGGGAGGGGCAGTGTGGGAGGGAGAGTATGGGAGGGACAGTGTGGGAGGGAGAGTATGGGAGGGGCAGTGTGGGAGGGAGAGTATGGGAGGGACAGTGTGGGAGGAACAGTATGGGAGGGGCAGTGTGGGAGGGACAGTGTGGGAGGGACAGTGTGGGAGTGACAGTGTGGGAGGGACAGTGTGGGAGGGGCAGTGTGTGAGTGACAGTGTGGGAGTGACAGTGTGGGAGGGACAGTGTGGGAGGGGCAGTGTGTGAGTGACAGTGTGGGAGGGACAGTGTGGGAGGAACAGTGTGGGAGGGACAGTGTGGGAGGGGCAGTGTGGGAGGAACAGTATGGGAGGGACAGTGTTGGAGGGACAGTGTGGGCGGGGCAGTTTGGGAGGAGCAGTGTGGGAGGGACAGTGTGGGAGGGGCAGTGTGGGAGGAACAGTGTGGGAGGAACAGTGTGGGAGGGACAGTGTGGGAGGGGCAGTGTGGGAGGAACAGTGTGGGAGGAACAGTGTGGGAGGGACAGTGTGGGCGGGACAGTGTGGGAGGGACAGTGTGGGAGGGACAGTGTGGGAGGAGCAGTGTGGGAGGGGCAGTGTGGGAGTGACAGTGTGGGAGGAACAGTGTAGGAGGGACAGTGTGGGAGGGGCAGTGTGGGAGGGGCAGTGTGGGAGGGGCAGTGTGGGAGTGACAGTGTGGGAGGAACAGTGTGGGAGGGACAGTGTGGGCGGGGCAGTGTGGGAGGGGCAGTGTGGGAGGGGCAGTGTGGGAGGGGCAGTGTGGGAGGGACAGTGTGGGAGGGACAGTGTGGAGGGACAGTGTGGGCGGGACAGTGTGGGAGTGACAGTATGGGAGGGACAGTGTGGGAGGAACAGTGTGGGAGGAACAGTGTGGGAGGGACAGTGTGGGAGGGGCAGTGTGGGAGGGGCAGTGTGGGAGGGGCAGTGTGGGAGGAACAGTGTGGGAGGAACAGTGTGGGAGGGGCAGTGTGGGAGGAACAGTGTGGGAGGAACAGTGTGGGAGGGGCAGTGTGGGAGGGACAGTGTGGGAGGGGCAGTGTGTGAGTGACAGTGTGGGAGGGGCAGTGTGGGAGGGGCAGAGTGGGAGGAACAGTGTGGGAGGAACAGTGTGGGAGGGACAGTGTGGAGGGACAGTGTGGAGGGACAGTGTGGAGGGACAGTGTGGGCGGGACAGTGTGGGAGGGACAGTGTGGGAGGGGCAGTGTGGGAGGGGCAGTGTGGGAGGGGCAGTGTGGGAGGGACTGTGTGGCAGGGACAGTGTGGGAGTGGCAGTGTGGGCGGGACAGTGTGGAGGGACAGTGTGGGCGGGACAGTGTGGGAGGGACAGTGTGGGAGGGACAGTGTGGGAGAAACAGTGTGGGAGGGGCAGTGTGGGAGGGACAGTGTGGGAGGGACAGTGTGGGAGGGACAGTGTGGAGGGACAGTGTGGGCGGGACAGTGTGGGAGTGACAGTATGGGAGGGACAGTGTGGGAGGAACAGTGTGGGAGGAACAGTGTGGGAGGGACAGTGTGGGAGGGGCAGTGTGGGAGGGGCAGTGTGGGAGGGGCAGTGTGGGAGGAACAGTGTGGGAGGAACAGTGTGGGAGGGGCAGTGTGGGAGGAACAGTGTGGGAGGAACAGTGTGGGAGGGGCAGTGTGGGAGGGACAGTGTGGGAGGGGCAGTGTGTGAGTGACAGTGTGGGAGGGGCAGTGTGGGAGGGGCAGAGTGGGAGGAACAGTGTGGGAGGAACAGTGTGGGAGGGACAGTGTGGAGGGACAGTGTGGAGGGACAGTGTGGAGGGACAGTGTGGGCGGGACAGTGTGGGAGGGACAGTGTGGGAGGGGCAGTGTGGGAGGGGCAGTGTGGGAGGGGCAGTGTGGGAGGGACTGTGTGGCAGGGACAGTGTGGGAGTGGCAGTGTGGGCGGGACAGTGTGGAGGGACAGTGTGGGCGGGACAGTGTGGGAGGGACAGTGTGGGAGGGACAGTGTGGGAGAAACAGTGTGGGAGGGGCAGTGTGGGAGGGACAGTGTGGGAGGGACAGTGTGGGAGGAACAGTGTGGGAGGAACAGTGTGGGAGGAACAGTGTGGGAGGAACAGTGTGGGAGGGGCAGTGTGGGAGGGACAGTGTGGGAGGGGCAGTGTGGGAGGGGCAGTGTGGGAGGAACAGTGTGGGAGGAACAGTATGGGAGGAACAGTGTGGGAGGGACAGTGTGGGAGGGACAGTGTGGGAGGGGCAGTGTGGGAGGAACAGTGTGGGAGGAACAGTATGGGAGGAACAGTATGGGAGGAACAGTGTGGGAGGGACAGTGTGGGAGGGGCAGTGTGGGAGGGGCAGTGTTGCAGGGACAGTGTTGCAGGGACAGTGTGGGAGTGGCAGTGTGGGAGGGACATTGTGGGAGGGGCAGTGTGGGAGTGACAGTGTGGGAGGGACAGTGTGGGAGGGGCAGTGTGGGAGTGGCAGTGTGGGAGTGACAGTGTGGGAGGGGCAGTGTGGGAGTGACAGTGTGGGAGGAACAGTGTGGGAGGGGCAGTGTGGGAGTGACAGTGTGGGCGGGACAGTGTGGGAGGGACAGTGTGGAGGGACAGTGTGGAGGGACAGTGTGGAGGGACAGTGTGGGCGGGACAGTGTGGGAGGGACAGTGTGGGAGGGGCAGTGTGGGAGGGGCAGTGTGGGAGGGGCAGTGTGGGAGGGACTGTGTGGCAGGGACAGTGTGGGAGTGGCAGTGTGGGCGGGACAGTGTGGAGGGACAGTGTGGGCGGGACAGTGTGGGAGGGACAGTGTGGGAGGGACAGTGTGGGAGAAACAGTGTGGGAGTGGCAGTGTGGGAGGGACAGTATGGGAGGAACAGTGTGGGAGTGACAGTGTGGGAGGGACAGTGTGGGCGGGACAGTGTGGGAGTGGCAGTGTGGGAGGGACAGTGTGGGCGGGACAGTGTGGGAGTGGCAGTGTGGGAGGGACAGTGTGGGTGGGACAGTGTGGGAGTGGCAGTGTGGGAGTGGCAGTGTGGGAGGGACAGTGTGGGAGGGGCAGTGTGGGCGGGACAGTGTGGAGGGACAGTGTGGGCGGGACTGTGTGGGAGGGATAGAGTGGAAGGGAGAGAGTGGGAGGGACAGTGTGAGAGAGACACTTATGTACAACATTTAGCATCCTATGATGATATGATACATAAATCCCTAATATCTAAGACAGATATTACTAGCAACATCAACCATATTAGCCACAGGGTCATGACATCTGAAACAACATTTAATGTGGACAAACAAATATACCAATAAATCTCCAACAGAACTTGCCACATGTCACTGTTAACTGTTATCAAAGGTACGCCTGCACTTCGAAACTTTATAATGACTCTTACTGAGTACCTAAACCAATTTAATTTCAAAGAATATGTCTCCTGCCATGTGTACTGAGCAGGATTCTCCTGAGATATTGAAACTTGGAGATCAAAGCTGCCTGTGATGGCAGTCTCCTCTCATGTCAAATGTTGCAGCCTTTTTTCCGCAACCCTCTTAATTAGCTTCAAACCCGACACAAACTACACTTCTTTATTTCCAATCAATGCAGTGTTATTTTAGGGGCCGCTGTTGTACTGATGGTGAGGGCTGGCCAGGGAACACAATCAGAAAAAAAACCCAACCTATCGCAAACTCCCCACTTTTTAGATGTAATTCCATTGTAGTTTTACTCACGGAAGGTTGTTATCCTGCTGAGGGGCTTAGTTTAAGTTAGCGATTGCCAATTTTCTTGTTTTAGCTTTTGGCAAATAACAATGGCAGCATCTCACAAACTACGAATCATGGTGTTACTGCAGAAAATCACAACGATCTTCATAGAATCCCCCCCCCCTCAAGGAGCCATTAAACTGCAGCTTTAGGGAAGTACTTACATACATTCCTTTATGTTGCCATGGCTACCAAGAAAAATCTTCGCAAAGTTTTACAGAATAATCCTAGAACAGCCAACATAGTAATTTGTCTATCATCTGCCAACAGATTGAAAATTACATGGTAGCCACAGAAAATAGCATGCTATGTTTTGTTCAGGCAGAATTTAATATTGTTAACTGTATTTGAGGCAATTACATCCTTGTGAGAGATAACAACATATTTGGTGATGAATAAAGTACACGCGAGCGGAAAGTGCATTAATGGTTCTAACGCTTTATATGTCACACAGCCAGATCTGCCATGATAGTGCCGAGACCTACTTCTCAGAAGCACAGACGCTACCACATCAAAGAATGGTGCTGATTACCGTATTCGACATAATAAGCTCCCACGGCGATATTGGCTAATATACTGGCTAGTGAACAATCCCGATTAGCACCCTTTCCAGTTTATAAATGGACACAAGACTATTTATTCGTGCATAATACGTTTGTTATATGCACCCTTAATTATAGGCAATTAAATTCTGGAAAAATATATCTGTCGTATATAAACATTTCAGGCTGTCAGCATAAACCACGAAATTTACGATCTTTCAACTCTGATGTTTTTCACCAAAATAGTATTCTAATAAGAGCCCCTATTTCTAATTTTGAGAGTGCCCTGAGCACTTATTACGTCGAATACGTTAATACTAAAATACAGCTAAGTGGTAATACATGAATATTTAGTTCTCAGTAGTGAATACTTAAATTATGCAAAGTGGATTATTTGAAGAAATCTGTCATAATATCTGCAAAAAATTATGAACGCTTTCCTGATGTCATGTTTTTATGCTGAAGTGGCTTGGGTATCTGTGTACATAATTAGTGGTGCTCGGAAATGAATGAGGTTGAAAAGTGGGTTTGCATTAAACTAAACAGACTTCATGTCATAACAAGAAAATTCTTTCAAAACAAGAAGGTGTAGATAAAATAGGAAGAATAGAATAAGGTGCACGGAAGCCCAGCGGTACAAGTGTTTGCTTGTATAAGAAACACCAGGGTTCAGTCCCCAAGAAGGGTCAAAGTGTGAAGCCCATTCCTGGTAGCTCCCAATGATAACCCTGGAATATTCCAAAGAGCAGCATAAAACCATATTCATTTAATTCCAAAACAGAAAATAATATTGACCATAAAAATATCGTAAACCTTGTATCGCTGCGTCCTCCTTCCCTAAAGCACAGCCATTAAAGTATTTTAAACCCATCAATATTTACGTCTAGGTCAACAGCACATGCCCTGAATTTTAAAAGAATCAATCAGTGCTGTGCAAGACATGCATGGCTATTTCATTAAACAAAATCAATATGAACAGGAAAACAAGAATAAACAGACATCTTACATTACAACATGTCGCAATATTTTAATATCTGCTAAAACCCAAATCCCTTAACATTTATTTTTCTAGTATTATATTATTTGAACATCACAAACATGTGACATTTGTAATTTCACTTCCATAAGTGAGTAGAAAATAAGGTGTCTCCTGAGGAGCGGTCCGCAACGTGCGTCTGTCATAAACATGAGCGATGTCGAAACCAAAGACTGGCAGCTATGTTTAGATACACCCTCGGCATTTATTCTACGACAGACAATTTAGAACATAATCTGGCAATGTAATTCTGTCTGCTTTTGTTAAATCACCAGGACCAGGCTTATTAAATTGTGAGTATTGTCATTGCATAGCTGTAGAGCCCCATGGGAGATTTGTGGGAATTTCAGCTCTTATCAATCGCAATTATATGTATATGCTGTTATCACGAACATCTCGCTGTTATATTATTGTGTGATAGAGCCAGTTACAGCCTCATAATGTGTGTGTGTGGGTGACTGGTGGTTGCAAGGGGTCGGGGGGGTGGGGGGGTAGTTGGGATAAGACTAACATAGCATTTTATTTTCCAATTTTCCAATTAAAGCGTCCCATAATACATTCATTTATATTTAGGTATAGAATACCCAGAAATTGGCACTAGTCTTGTAGTCCTTACCAAACTTCCCAATCGTTAAGGTACTACATATAGTAGAAATTTGCCAGTTTCTACCACTGAACCCTCTCGATGTTCAACTGAAATGTGCTTTTTTCAACACATTTGACTCAAATTGCTGGGCAAAAGAAGGTATACACTTTAACATTGGATTCTATAAAACAATAAACTAGTCATCAAAACATTACTAGGTTGAAAACAGTCTCCAAAACACTGCCAACTTAAGATCCCAAACACAACTATGATACCCGTATCAAATACATCCCTATGTCTATTTCTTGTTTGTTTCATCGGCGTATACATAGTGTTGCAGGGTAGATTAGTTTTGTCCAAACCTTCAACTCCATGCTGTTGTTTTATGTGAGTATAACCTCATTACCAGGTCTTTTATATCTAATATCCTGAATTCTTGTGTTATTGCTTTCATTAAGAGTTATCATTTTCGGTGTTCTTTGCCCCCTGACCTGGATAACTCAAATTTGCCTCCTACATCTTTTAATATTGGCAGGGTTTAAAATTGATTTCACCAAAATGGAAATTCCAAGGCCGAACTAATATTACTTTGTAAGGAACAAAAACATGATTGAAGACTGTATCGTGTTCTATACTAAAATGATTGTATACTGCATACCTAAAAAAGAATTTTAATTTGTTGTTGTTGTTGTACAGAAATTTTTAGCTAAAAGATGCAATGATGTTATCAGGGAAGACACAAGGAGTCTGAGTCTGGTTCGCAATTGGGATACGATGACATGCATCATCCAAGTCAGAGAGCCTGACCACCCAATCCCGTTAGTTGCCTCTTACGACAAGCATAGTCGCCTCTTAGGACAAGCAAGAGTTGCTGAAGACTTACTCTACCCCAGATCTTCACAGGTCCACTGCTCGAGAATTTCACCAAAGCTGTAAAGGTCACAACGGTTTATTCTCACACGGAGTTGTCACAGCTTCATGTAACTATGGTAACAGGTTATATGAATTTGCTGATGATATTAACAGGAGACATGCTAATTTGGCTAAAAACAGTTCTAAATAATGAAGACTTAAACTACATTCTTGTCAATGGGTTTACCAAGGAGACATGATTTATTAAACCTGTCAAACATGACAAAGATTTCATCACCAGCAAGCTGGTGGCCACTTATCTATAATAATACCGCTGATTAAGAGAAAAGAGTTGAATGACATAAGTTCGCAAATAACACTGATTACATCTATTAGGGGGAAACCTAAAGAAGTTGATCGATGAAATGTCGATCTTCAACAAGATAATGCCACTATTCTGCACAGTGATGTCCCTGGTCTCCACAACAAGCAGACTGCCGACAATGTGATTACCGTTACAGCACAGCACACCACACACCTGTCAGCCATAGTGCTGGAACACAGGGCAAGCTAACATCAGCACAATTGATAAATCAGGGTTAGAAACTAACTGTTTTAGTCCATTAGTCCTTATGATGATAACATATAGCAAAACCCTTAATAATGGCCAATTTCTACTAGTCCTTGGGATACCTTAACTATTGGGCAGTTTGGGATGGACTATAGGACTCGTGCCAATTTCTAACGCTGTAAATATTGTTCCTCAATGTGCCTGGCAGCAAAATAACAGTTATCACATACCTGTTTGAATTAGATAGATAGCAATAACTTTCTTTGATATCATAAAAGTCATAAATACGTAGCCACTGTGAAGTGATATTCGACCAAAGCTTGGTAAAATCCTTATGTCTGGAACATATACAACAACCTGCCTGCAAGTTTAGGCCATGTTGTTTCTGGAGGTGGTTGCATTAAAGGCCATGTTGTTTCTGGAGGTGGTTGCATTAAAGGCCATGTTGTTTCTGGAGGTGGTTGCATTAAAGGCCATGTTGTTTCTGGAGGTGGTTGCATTAAAGGCCATGTTGTTTCTGGAGGTGGTTGCAATAACGGCCATGTTGTTTCTGGAGGTGGTTGCATTAAAGGCCATGTTGTTTCTGGAGGTGGTTGCATTAAAGGCCATGTTGTTTCTGGAGGTGGTTGCATTAAAGGCCATGTTTCTGGAGGTGGTTGCAGTAAAGGCCATGTTGTTTCTGGAGGTGGTTGCATTAAAGGCCATGTTGTTTCTGGAGGTGGTTGCAGTAAAGGCCATGTTGTTTCTGGAGGTGGTTGCATTAACCTATGAATTATCCAAAGAAACATCTCGGAGGGACAAACCCGCAAACGATGGAAATTGAGTAAAAATGAAAATGGAGTCTGATAACTTTGAAACAATTGATAAGAAAGTTATTTGCGAACAGAATAATGAATACCTGACCTAGCAGACATGAATTCACAAGGAGGCTCCGGCAGTTCTCAGTCAGACATCACATGACAAGATACGGTCATAGAACCATCGCCGATTTTATTTGGAAGTCAGGGGACACCAGTGTGTATATAACAAAGGTAGGGTTCTTTAAGAGCTCAGACATCTTGCGTGATAAATTTATTTAACCTTTCGTACACACATAGATCTAATGTCTAAAACGTCCAGACAGCATAATCTCTTTAGATCTGGGGAGAGGCATTAGTATAGAAAATATATATATATCAATCTTTTTGTCTACATGATTTGAAACTGATATCCCGACTAGCACAGTAGAAATACCAGTGGAAATGTAATGGAATTTCACAACAGCCGTATGAGAGTTGTAGGAGCTGATACTCTACGTTGAAAGCAATCGGTGCATGATACTTTTTGTCCTAATCTACAACACACCATCTCGTTAGGTTGTCTTCATTGTAAAACGATATTCTGTGTTCTGTTGTGGATACAAGCTCTGCTCACTGGATTTGCACAGCAGCTATGTTTTTGTAGCTGGAGTTTTATTGAAATGAATATACAAATATATAAATTGATTCCGTGGCATTTGAAATGCTACTCAAGTAATTTTTTTATGCATTTGTTTTCATAAACCTAAAACAGATTAAGCCACTCCCACTCACAGACGAGTGTTTCTTGTTTGGTTACTCATAGAGTGGGTGGGGCTGAGAGATATAGTTCCTATTGCTGTCCAGTTTATATTCATGAGAACACCATGTGATAAAACCATATGATAAAACCAACTGAGAGATATTGTTCCTATTGCTGCCCAGTTTATATTCATGAGAACACCATGTGATAAAACCATATGATAAAACCAACTGAGAGATATTGTTCCTATTGCTGTCCAGTTTATATTCATGAGAACACCATGTGATAAAACCATATGATAAAACCAACTGAGAGATATTGTTCCTATTGCTGCCCAGTTTATATTCATGAAAACACCATGTGATAAAACCATATGATAAAACCAACTGAGAGATATAGTTTCTATTGCTGCCCAGTTTATATTCATGAGAACACCATATGATAAAACCATATGATAGAACCAACTGAGAGATATAGTTCCTATTGCTGCCTAGCTTTTAGTCATGAAACACCATGATAAAACCACATGATAAAATCAACTGAGAGATATAGTTTCTGTTGTTACCCAGTTTATAGCCATGAGAACACCACATGAGCATGGTGTGTGATGTTGCCAGCAGTTGACACAGCAAGGCTCCCTAACACTCTTCCCAACTTTAAATGTTCAAATGTTGTTGTTTTTTCTGAAAGTAAGATTAACTGCGTTTCTTATTCCAATAAAGAGAATCAAACTCTCTTCTTCTTTAAACAGAATCGATCATTTCTCGTCAATATCGTAAACGACCGGGAGGCCGAGTGCACACACAGTGTACTCACACACCTAGCCCCTCGCTATAGGTCCGCAACAGGTTCGGCTATTCCCTCATTATTGCATTATTCAAGATGGTGTTTTTTGGAGAGACGAGGAGTTCTTGGAGAGATTACACATCAAACAATCTCATTCAAACCTGTCAAAAATGAAAATTAGGAGTCCAAGTAACTGATCCCTTGCGCTAACATTTTATGAGCTAACATTTCAATTTTCATTGTGGTTGTTTGTATAATGGCTTTCTTTGTTCATCCTTGACATGTAAACTGATATCCTGGACATACTGATCATATTCCACGGACTGAACATTATTTTCTGTGATAAAATGCACATAATATTCTGGGAGAATTGGACTTGTCTTTTTTCATGTTCTTTTTATCACTGGCAGTAAATTTATTTGTCAGCGTAAACATCAGGTTTGGTTTGAATCTCAAACAGTAGCTCCTCTGTAACTATAGTACGATGGATCCTCTATGGTGTGTGCTGGGAAGCAGCTTCTGCTTGTATCCATTTGGGAAATTTAGACCATTTGAATTTCAAAAAGCATTTTTAACAACATAACAAGATCTGCTTCTTGTGACCTTAATAAACACAATATTCCCTCCCTCCAGATCAGGCTCATTGTGGTATAAGCAGTTTCAACTCCAGCAGGACTTCTATCAGCAAATAAATAGGGCTGCATCGGCACATCTGTAATTTTACCATCGGCAAGAAATCTCATTAATGTGCATGCCATTTATCAAGGGGCCTTGGAGGAGGGGCAGCTAGAATAATTGAGAATGGCTTGAAACAATGACCGGTTTATAGGGACTGTTGTGAAAAATAAGGCACGATTTCAGGCAGGGATAGGCATTTGATGGTTGATATATTAAGAGCATGTTTGTGTGATTTTCATCCTGGCAAATTATTTTTACATTTCTTGTCCGTGGTGAGGGTTCAGAAAGGGTCGAACTGCAGGAATAGTGCCAAACATACTTTAGGGTGTAATCATAGGTGAAAGATCAATGATATCCTATATCTAAATAGTGTATAGTATGCATGTGCAGGGGCACTAGAATGTGTGGATCACGTCCTGAGACTGCTTCCTGAGCCACAGTGCTAGTTATATCACAGGAGGCTGTAAATAATCCAGTCTGGACCAGGCAAACCAGTGTAAACAGCACACATAGCGAACTATGACATCAGGAACAATAAGCCACAAAGCTCACTGTCGCCACTAAAGCCTTAATGATTCTTCCTGACCTCTACCAGTTGTTTCTTCCCAACCTCTACCAACTGATTCTTCCCAAGACTCTACCAACTGATTCTTCCCAACCTCTACCAACTGATTCTTCCCAAGACTCTACCAACTGATTCTTCTTCCTGACCCTCTACCACTAATTCTTCCAAACACTCTACCAACTGATTCTTCACAACCCTCTACCAACTGATTCTTCTTCCTGACCCTCTACCAACTAATTCTTCCAAACACTCTACCAACTGATTCTTCACAACCCTCTACCAACTGATTCTTCTTCCTGAGCCTCTACCAACTAATTCTACCAAACACCCTACCAACTGATTCTTCACAACCCTCAACCAACTAATTCTTCCAAACACTATACCAACTGATTCTTCACAACCCTCTACCAACTAATTCTTCCAAACACTATACCAACTGATTCTTCACAACCCTCTATCAACTGATTCTTCCCAACCATCTACCAGCTGATTCTTCTTTCTGACTCTCTACCAACTGATTCTTCACAACCCTCTACCAGCTGATTCTTCTTCCTGACCCTCTACCAACTGATTCATCTTCCTGACCCTCTATCAATTGCTTCTTCTTTCTGACCCTGTACCAACTGATTCATCTTCCTGAACCTCTACCAACTGATTCATCTTCATGACCCTCTATCAACTGATTCTTCACAACCCTCTACCAACTAATTCTTCCAAACACTCTACCAACTGATTCTTCACAACCCTCTATCAACTGATTCTTCCCAACCATCTACCAGCTGATTCTTCTTCCTGACTCTCTACCAACTGCTTCATCTTCCTGAGCTTCTACCAACTGATTCATCTTCCTGAGCCTCTACCAACTGATTCATCTTCCTGAGCCTCTACCAACTGATTCATCTTCCTGAGCCTCTACCAACTGATTCATCTTCCTGAGCCTCTACCAACTGATTCATCTTCCTGAGCCTCTACCAACAGATTCATCTTCCTGACCCTCTACCAACTGATTCATCTTCCTGAGCCTCTACCAACTGATTCATCTTCCTGACCCTCTACCAACTGATTCATCTTCCTGACCCTCTACCAACTAATTCTTCCAAACACTCTACCAACTGATTCTTCACAACCCTCTATCAACTGATTCTTCCCAACCATCTACCAGCTGATTCTTCTTTCTGACTCTCTACCAACTGATTCTTCACAACCCTCTACCAACTGATTCTTCTTCCTGACCCTCTACCAACTAATTCTTCCAAACACTCTACCAACTGATTCTTCACAACCCTCTATCAACTGATTCTTCCCAACCATCTACCAGCTGATTCATCTTCCTGACCCTCTACCAGCTGATTCTTCACAACCCTCTATCAACTGCTTCATCTTCCTGACCCTCTACCAACTAGTTCTTCCAAACACTCTACCAACTGATTCTTCACAACCCTCTATCAACTGATTCTTCCCAACCATCTACCAACTGATTCTTCTTTCTGACCCTCTATCAACTGATTCTTCACAACCCTCTATCAACTGCTTCTTCTTCCTGACTCTCTACCAACTAGTTCTTCCACACACTCTACCAACTGATTCTTCACAACCCTCTACCAACTGCTTCTTCTTCCTGACTCTCTACCAACTAGTTCTTCCAAACACTCTATCAACTGATTCTTCACAACCCTCTATCAACTGATTCTTCTTCCTGACTCTCTACCAACTAGTTCTTCCAAACACTCTACCAACTGATTCTTCACAACCCTCTACCAACTGATTCTTCCCAACCATCTACCAGCTGATTCTTCTTTCTGACTCTCTACCAACTGATTCTTCACAACCCTCTACCAACTGATTCTTCTTCCTGACCCTCTACCAACTAATTCTTCCAAACACTCTACCAACTGATTCTTCCCAACCTCTACCAACTGATTCTTCCCAACCTCTACCAACTGATTCTTCCTGACCCTCTACCAACTGATTTTTCTTGACCTCTACCAACTGATTTTTCTTGACCTCTACCAACTGATTCTTCCTGACAATCTACCAACTGATTCTTCCCAACCTCTACCAACTGATTCTTCCCAAGACTCTACCAACTGATTCTTCCAAACACTCTACCAACTGATTCTTCCTAACCCTCTACCAACTGATTTTTCATGACCTCTACCAGATGATTCTTCCTGACTGTCTACCAACTGATTCTTCCTGACCCTCTATGGACATTGTGGAAGTTTTAACATGTAGAAATATCTGCCTCCAGATGAGATGAGGTTTGAATCCCTGCACACCATCTATTGTAAGGGGGCATTAGGTCAGGCACCAGGTTTTTACAGCAAGGACCGGAGGCTGAAGCTACCTGTTTGTCAACAGTTAGATGACACTGTGTGCAAATGTATACTGGTGCTCACGATCCCTGTATGCTATAAACATCTATAAACATGACCTGATGGTGGAGTCACTCTGCAATCATCTCATTGTGCTGAAGGGTCCTTGTCATTTGAGGCAGCTTCACAGAGTTCAGGACATATGAACCCAAAGTAAGTAAAACCTGATTCAGTAGACAGGGAAGACTTCCAATATATTATCAATCAAGGCGGGAATGCTGTTAAAAACAGGAGGAATCGATATTCACGAACTGGGAAAATGTGGAATGGCAAACTGGTTTGGTACCAAATGGAATGGACTTTCCCACAGTGTTGGCACCAAGGAGTAGGGTATATTTCTGGTGACTGAACTTGGACCGGGTAGATTTCTGTATATAAAAATGTACCTGGGGTAGGTTTATGTATTACCTCATACAACAAAGACCTCCTCAGTTCTAGCTGCAGGTAAAGGTGTCTAACAACAGGTAGAAGTTGGTACCACCAGGTGGGTGCACCCTCCATATATCTGAGCCATGCTGACACAGACAGCATGCAGCAGACATTTTAGCAGATGTATATGGGTACCTGTGCTTGATAATTTCTGAATGACTAAATTCCTACAAAACATCATAATTCTGACGCTATCAGATAAGAGATCTTCTGTGAAAAGTGCCGTTGGATAGTGCCGTTGCCGAAGGTGAAATGATACACTGACACATAGTGATACATGGCCTTTAATGTGATACATGATACATAATTATTATCGAGATACATGATGACACCAAAATCCGTTTTTCTAATTTTCTAAACCCCATCTTCATTTGAACAAATGTGAGTTTGAAAGGCTGATTCTGTAAATCAGTTGTTTGCAATCATTTGTTTTTTTGTTTGTTTGTTTGTTTGTTGTAAACGCCGCACTCAGGAATATTCCAGCTATATCAGTATATGACTGTGATCTGTAAATAATTGAGTCTGGACCAGACAATCCAGTGATTGACATCATGAGCATCGATCCGCGCAATTGGGATCAATGACATGTATCAACCAAGTCAGCGAGCCTGACCACCCGATCCCGTTAGTCACCTTTTATGACAAGCATTGTCGCCTTTTACGGCAAGCATGGGTTGCTGAAGACCTATTCTACCCCGGAAGCAATCATTTAGTGATGGACTTGGAACAGTTAACAAGGAAGAAACAGTCTGTCATCATTTTTCAGTCATTTGTGATACATGAATATTTCAGTTTTTGGCCTTTGTGTTATTCTGCCGTATCATGACACATATTGTATGGTGACCAGTGTATCACGATACATATCGTATCGTGGCCTTCTGTATTGCTGCACCATTAGTGAGAGGTATTGTGATTAAACTGTAAAAGTGTCACACCTGGGTTTGACATTAAATCACATGAGTAATCTTGATGTTCTTTTCACTGAAAAGCTATAATAATGCTACAAGCAGCATCAACCTCACTCACTCACAGCATGAACAAATTCCTCTATGTAAACCCACTGAGGACTCTTCTCTGTAAACCTTGCACCTAAGTGAGTGAGTATTGTTTTACACCGCATTTAGCAATATTCCAGCAATATCACGGCGGCGGACACAAGAAATGGGCTTCACACATTGTACCCATGTCGGGAATCGAACCCGGGTCTTCGGCATGACGAGCCAACGGTTTAACCACTAGGCTACCCGACCGCCCCTGCACCTAAGTAATGTGATGGAAGCACATATCCTATGTTGGTCAAGAAATAGTTTCATACGACATCCTCCGTCTGGGTAATTTGACGGACAAGGTTACACCACAACATTATCCCCTGCTTCAGACAAGGTCTAAAGGTCACAGGGATGCTGACGGCTGCAGCGTTGGCCACAAAAAACAATGCCTGTTGGAGAGGGAACACACCACAGAAACCTACGTCTCCGCTGGCAGAGGGATTGGTAAATTTAGACTAACTATTACAGGAGTCAGAAATGTTCCATCCCCAATCTAAATGCAAATGGGTGATGATGTTGTCACAAGCAGCTACAGGAGCACAATTCTGGCAGGAGCATCTGCCTCCAGTATTACACAAGGTAGCAATTCCCAAAGACTCCAAAGTGCTATTTAACAATTGAATGTTATTTTTTTCTTTTAATCATAAATGTTGATAACCTGCGTTCTGAGACAATGTCAAGGTCAGAGACTTAGAATTGCTCAGCCTCAACAAACTCACATCCTGTCGGCTTGCTCAAGTTGTATGTACTCCAAATGATATAGACAAATTTAGAGAAATTGTTTTGAAATGCTGTTTTTGCAAACACATGCTCATTTAACCTTATGACATGCATGAGTTGAAATTGTTTTCATCCTCCATTGGATTTTCAAAATCTTGTTCTTGCCAACATACAAATGAATGCTCCAAAGGCTTTAATGTTTTTTAAATTGTATCAAGTCATGACAGAACGATTTGAAAACTGTTTTGTAAACCCATAAATCATTCCCTCCTGCCGTGGAACATGAGAAGTTGGACTAATTTGATAATGAACACATTGCATGCCAACATTCAATATGTCAAAGTTTAGTCAACTTTTTCCTGTTAACACCAGTGTATGGGTCTTTCTGTGGCTTCAACAACACGATTTAGTCCTGCAGCTTACATTGTTGGAGTCATGCAAATGTCACATTTCAGACTTAACGTGCCAAACTGTTAATTTGTACCCAGCAAGAAACAGGAATTCTGTAGCTTTACATTTCCAAACAATTGCAGCCAAACAAAGGTTTTTAAGATTATACGCTCCCGATTACTTCATCAGAGAGGATTTGTGAGTGTTATATCGAATTAAAACCACAGTTTAATGGCTACAGTGTTCCCGCAGTGTATTGCGCTCTTCAATATAGCACGAACTCGGTTATGACGCACGGTAAAGCATGACATGTCAACGGTAAAAACTAACAGTTTCAGTCCACTAGTCCTTATAATGATAACATATAGCAAAACACCTAAAAATGGCAAATTTCTACTAGTCCTTATGATACCTTTACTATTGGGCAGTTTAGCAACGACTACAGGACTAGTGCCAATTTCTAAAGCTTCATGTACGTAATTTGGACATTTGAGAACTTTATCAGAACTTTTATTAATTCTTTGAAAGTGTTACGTGTTGATTCACAAGTCGAAATACAAAGGTTAACCCAGAAATCAGTTCGTACAAAATTAACTTGTGAATGAAGAATTAACAAATTCTATTGAAACACACAGGATGAGGTTACAATTACACCCAGCAACAGGTCGAACAGGGGCAGCAGCAGTAAATAACAGGCCCTCTTATACTGATCTGCGCACTCACGAATGTCCAAAATTTGTCACAGTTGAATGTCTTCAATGAGGCACAAGCTCCATTTTTTATTCCAGGAAATGTCGTTGGAAGTCTGCAATAGGTTCCAAATGGTATCTGGGCAGGTAGATAAGACACAAGAAGGTGGTTGAATCACCTTTGTCTCGCTCGCTTCACTCATTCATTTCCCTTCACTCATTTACTTACTTCCCCCTCACTCACTCACTCACTCTTTCACTCACTTCCCCTCAGTCACTAACCCTTTAGGGGCACGGGTGGCCCAGTCATCTAAGGCGCCATTATCTGCTGTGCAGAATTACGTCCCTTAGGCACGCCAGAAACCTATGATTGTGGGTTTGAATCCCGGTTCGCCCTAATTATGTTTCTAGGGTTGTCACCACCATACCATACCCCTGCTCATGGGTTTCACCGAAGTGGTAAATGTCTAAGACCTGCTTTACTTCGGGCTTTACTCCCACATTAAGCTGACACGCTGTTATATAACTGGAATACTGTTAAAAGTGGTGTTGAACCAAACTCACTCACTAACTCTCTGACTTCCCCCCTCACTTCCCCTCTCGCTCACTTTCTAATCACTCACTCACTCTCACTTCCCCTCAATCACTATCCATTCATTCACTTACTCTCTCCCTCACTTCCCCCTAACTCTCTCTCACTCACTATCCATCTACTCACTCACTCTCCCATTTCCCTTCAATCACTATCCACTCACTCACTTACTCTCTCCCTCACTTCCCCCTAACTCTCTCTCACTCACTATCCATTTACTCACTCACTCTCCCATTTCCCTTCAATCACTATCCACTCACTCACTTACTCTCTCCCTCACTTCCCCCTAACTCTCTCTCACTCACTATCCATTTACTCACTCACTCTCCCATTTCCCTTCAATCACTATCCACTCACTCACTTACTCTCTCCCTCACTTCCCCCTAACTCTCTCTCACTCACTATCCATTTACTCACTCACTCTCCCATTTCCCTTCAATCACTATCCACTCACTCACTAACTCTCTCCCTCACTTCCCCCTAACTCTCTCTCACTCACTATCCATCTACTCACTCACTCTCCCATTTCCCCTCAATCACTATCCACTCACTCACTTACTCTCTCCCTCACTTCCCCCTAACTCTCTCTCACTCACTATCCATCTACTCACTCACTCTCCCATTTCCCTTCAATCACTATCCACTCACTCACTAACTCTCTCCCTCACTTCCCCCTAACTCTCACTCACTCACTATCCATTTACTCACTCTCCACTCACTCACTCTCCCATTTCCCTTCAATCACTATCCACTCACTCACTTACTCTCTCCCTCACTTCCCCCTAACTCTCTCTCACTCACTATCCATTTACTCACTCACTCTCCACTCACTCACTCTCCCATTTCCCTTCAATCACTATCCACTCACTCACTTACTCTCTCCCTCACTTCCCCCTAACTCTCACTCACTCACTATCCATTTACTCACTCTCCACTCACTCACTCTCCCATTTCGCCTCCCTCACTATCCACTCAATCACTTTCACTCCCCGCTCGACCACTCTCTCACTTCCCCCTCCCTCACTAACTCTCTCTCACTTCCCCCTAACTCTCTCACTCACACACTATCCATTTACTCACTTACTATCCACACACTCTCTAACTTCCCCTCACTCACTATCCACTCACCCATCCACCCTCTCACTTCCCCTCACTAACTCTCTCTCACTTCCCCCTCACTAACTCTCTCTCACTTCCCCTCACTAACTCTCTCTCACTTCCCCCTCACTAAGTCTCTCACTTCCCCCTCACTAAGTCTCTCTCACTTCCCCGTCACTAACTCTCTCTCACTTCCCCTCACTAACTCTCTCTCACGTCCCCTAACTTACTCTCTCTCACTTCCCCTCACTAACTCTCTCTCACTTCCCCCTCACTAAGTCTCTCACTTCCCCTCACTAACTCTCTCTCACTTCCCCTCACTAACTCTCTCTCACTTCCCCCTCACTAACTCTCTCTCACTTCCCCCTCACTAAGTCTCTCTCACTTCCCTTCACTAACTCTCTCTCACTTCCCCTCACTAACTCTCTCTCACGTCCCCCTCACTAACTCTCTCTCACTTCCCCTCACTAACTCTCTCTCACTTCCCCTCACTAACTCTCTCTCACTTCCCCCTCACTAACTCTCTCTCACTTCCCCCTCACTAAGTCTCTCTCACTTCCCTTCACTAACTCTCTCTCACTTCCCGTCACTAACTCTCTCTCACGTCCCCCTCACTAACTCTCTCTCACTTCCCCTCACTAACTCTCTCTCACTTCCCCTCACTAACTCTCTCTCACTTCCCCTCACTAACTCTCTCTCACTTCCCCCTCACTAACTCTCTCTCACTTCCCCTCACTAACTCTCTCTCACTTCCCCTCACTAACTCTCTCTCACTTCCCCCTAACTAAGTCTCTCACTTCCCCGTCACTAAGTTTCTCTCACTTCCCGTCACTAACTCCCTCTCACTTCCCCTCACTAACTCTCTCTCACTTCCCCCTCCCTAAGTCTCTCACTTCCCCCTCACTAACTCTCTCTCACTTCCCCGTCACTAAGTCTATCTCACTTCCCCCTCACTAACTCTCTCTCACGTCCCCCTCACTAACTCTCTCTCACTTCCCCTCACTAACTCTCTCTCACTTCCCCTCACTAACTCTCTCTCACTTCCCCCTCACTAAGTCTCTCTCACTTCCCCCTCACTAACTCCCTCTCACTTCCCCTCACTAACTCTCTCTCACTTCCCCCTCCCTAAGTCTCTCACTTCCCCCTCACTAACTCTCTCTCACTTCCCCGTCACTAAGTCTATCTCACTTCCCCCTCACTAACTCTCTCTCACGTCCCCCTCACTAACTCTCTCTCACTTCCCCTCACTAACTCTCTCTCACTTCCCCCTCACTAAGTCTCTCTCACTTCCCCCTCACTAACTCTCTCTCACTTCCCCCTCACTAACTCTCTCTCACTTCCCCTCACTAACTCTCTCTCACTTCCCCTCACTAACTCTCTCTCACTTCCCCCTAACTAAGTCTCTCACTTCCCCGTCACTAAGTTTCTCTCACTTCCCGTCACTAACTCCCTCTCACTTCCCCTCACTAACTCTCTCTCACTTCCCCCTCCCTAAGTCTCTCACTTCCCCTTCACTAACTCTCTCTCACTTCCCCGTCACTAAGTCTATCTCACTTCCCCCTCACTAACTCTCTCTCACGTCCCCCTCACTAACTCTCTCTCACTTCCCCTCACTAACTCTCTCTCACTTCCCCCTCACTAAGTCTCTCTCACTTCCCCCTCACTAACTCTCTCTCACTTCCCCCTCACTAAGTCTCTCTCACTTCCCCTCACCCACCCACACTCAATGAAAAAAGCCTGCTGTATATATGAAATGGACTGCTTTCTAAACCACTGACAACATTTGATAATTGACAGATAAATGTAATGGTTCTATTTTCTATGGGTTCCTCAATACCTGTTCCTCGTTACCCGACTGGGCTGTTAACTGTGAAGAGCTGCCAGACAAGTGAAGTGACAGGCCCCTTCCTACACTGTCACTGTCTGGTGCTAAGTCGCATCAACATGGACGGCTCTGAGTGATGGAGTGAGTGAGTGAGTGTCTAACAGAGGACCCAGCATCCATAAGTGATGCCATCCATGCTGAGTGCTGACTGAATGACTGACAATGTCACAGCTGTGTTGCCCACCATCTCCCTCCCTTCAGGACCTGGTAGACAAGCTGATTGACTGACGATGTCACATCTGTGTCGCCCACCATCTCCCTCCCTCCAGGAGCTTGTAGACAAGTTGACTGTCTGACGATGACACAGCTGTATCGCCCACCATCCCCCTCCCTCCAGGACCTGGTAGACAAGCTGACTGTCTGACGATGTCGCAGCTGTATTGCCCACCACCACCCTCCCTCCAGGAGCTGGTAGACAAGCTGAATGACTGACGATGTCACAGCTGTATCGCCCACCACCACCCTCCCTCCTGGAGCTGGTAGACAAGCTGATTGACTGACGATGTCACAGCTGTATCGCTCCCCATCTCCCTCTCTCCAGGAGCTGGTAGACAAGCTGATTGACTGACGATGTCACAGCTGTATCACCGACATCTCCCTCCCTCCTGGAGCTGGTAGACAAGCTGATTGACTGACGATGTCACAGCTGTATCGCCCACATCTCCCTCCCTCCAGGAGCTGGTAGACAAGCTGATTGACTGACGATGTCACAGCTGTGTCACCCACCATCACCCTCCCTCCAGGAGCTGGTAGACAAGCTGATTGACTGACGATGTCACAGCTGTGTCACCCACCATCACCCTCCCTCCAGGAGCTGGTAGACAAGCTGATTGACTGATGAAGTCACAGCTGTGTCGCCCACCATCACCCTCCCTCCTGGAGCTGGTAGACAAGCTGATTGACTGACGATGTCACAGCTGTATCACCCACATCTCCCTCCCTCCAGGAGCTGGTAGACAAGCTGATTGACTGACGATGTCACAGCTGTGTCACCCACCATCACCCTCCCTCCAGGAGCTGGTAGACAAGCTGATTGACTGACGATGTCACAGCTGTGTCACCCACCATCACCCTCCCTCCAGGAGCTGGTAGACAAGCTGATTGACTGACGATGTCACAGCTGTATCGCCCACATCTCCCTCCCTTCAGGAGCTGGTAGACAAGCTGAGTGACTGACGATGTCACATCTGTGTTGCCCACCATCTCCCTCCCTCACTGTCTGTTACTGTGGCAGTGCCCCCAACACTATCTGTTACAGTGGCTCTGCCCCAAACACCACCTGTTACTGTGATGTGCCCCCAACACTATCTGTTACTGCGATAGTGCCCCCAACACTATCTGTTACTGTGACAGTGACCCCAACACTATCTGTTACTGTGATGTGCCCCCAACACTATCTGTTACTGTGATGTGCCCCCAACACTATCTGTTACTGTGATGTGCCCCCAACACTATCTGTTACTGTGATGTGCCCCCAACACTATCTGTTACTGTGATGTGCCCCCAACACTATCTGTTACTGTGATGTGCCTCCAACACTATCTGATACTGTGATGTGCCCCCAACACTATCTGTTACTGTGATGTGCCCCCAACACTATCTGTTACTGTGATGTGCCTCCAACACTATCTGATACTGTGATGTGCCCCCAACACTGTCTGTTACTGTGATGTGCCCCCAACACTATCTGTTACTGTGATGTGCCCCCAACACTATCTGTTACTGTGATGTGCCTCCAACACTATCTGTTACTGTGATGTGCCCCCAACACTATCTGTTACTGTGATGTGCCCCCAACACTATCTGTTACTGTGATGTGCCCCCAACACTATCTGTTACTGTGATGTGCCCCCAACACTATCTGTTACTGTGATGTGCCCCCAATAATATCTGTTACTGTGATGTGCCCCAAACACTATCTGTTACTGTGATGTGCCCCCAACACTGTCTGTTACTGTGATGTGCCCCCAACACTATCTGTTACTGTGATGTGCCCCCAACACTATCTGTTACTGTGATGTGCCCCCAACACTACCTGTTACTGTGATGTGCCCCCAACACTATCTGTTACTGTGATGTGCCTCCAACACTATCTGTTACTGTGATGTGCCCCCAACACTATCTGTTACTGTGATGTGCCCCCAACACTATCTGTTACTGTGATGTGCCCCCAACACTATCTGTTACTGTGATGTGCCCCCAACACTATCTGTTACTGTGACAGTGACCCCAACACTATCTGTTACTGTGACAGTGACCCCAACACTATCTGTTACTGTGACAGTGACCCCAACACTATCTGTTACTGTGATGTGCCCCCAACACTATCTGTTACTGTGACAGTGACCCCAACACTATCTGATACTGTGATGTGCCCCCAACACTATCTGTTACTGTGATGTGCCTCCAACACTATCTGTTACTGTGACAGTGACCCCAACACTATCTGTTACTGTGACAGTGACTCCAACACTATCTGTTACTGTGACAGTGACCCCAACACTATCTGTTACTGTGACAGTGACTCCAACACTATCTGTTACTGTGATGTGCCCCCAACACTATCTGTTACTGTGATGTGCCTCCAACACTATCTGTTACTGTGATGTGCCCCCAACACTATCTGTTACTGTGATGTGCCTCCAACACTATCTGTTACTGTGACAGTGACCCCAACACTATCTGATACTGCGATAGTGCCCCAAACACTATCTGTTACTGTGATGTGCCTCCAACACTATCTGTTACTGTGACAGTGACCCCAACACTATCTGATACTGCGATAGTGCCCCAAACACTATCTGTTACTGTGACAGTGACCCCAACACTATCTGTTACTGTGACAGTGACTCCAACACTATCTGTTACTGTGACAGTACCATGAATTACTATCTGTTACTGTGATGTGCCTCCAACACTATCTGTTACTGTGACAGTACCATGAATTACTATCTGTTACTGTGATGTGCCCCCAACACTATCTGTTACTGTGATGTGCCTCCAACACTATCTGTTACTGTGACAGTGACCCCAACACTATCTGATACTGCGATAGTGCCCCAAACACTATCTGTTACTGTGACAGTACCATGAATTACTATCTGTTACTGTGATGTGCCCCCAACACTATCTGTTACTGCGATAGTGCCCCCAACACTATCTGTTACTGTGGCAGTGCCCCAAACACTATCTGTTACTGCGACAGTGCCCTGAAATACGATCTGCTACTGTGAAATTTCAATGCCTATAGCTGTCATCAAATATTTGTGTCTACTTCTCCACTAGGAGACATCTTTGTGATAAAATAGCTTATCGCTGAAAACAATATTACATTTTGAAATATGTCCATTAGTCTAACACAATGCTTTTAGCCTGACAGCTATGTAAGCCTCTCAGATAACTTCTGTCAATGGACACGGTGTACCAGGGATAGATCAATGTCACGCATCTTGGAATGTGAACCAGTTATTTCAGCTAAACTTGAACATTGGTGCTTATCTTGCCCTTCAAACAGAAAACAAATGTGACAAGAAGATGTATGATACTGTAAGCTTGAAAACAAACCATGGACATAAAGACATGTATTTTGCAAGTTGTCAAACTTAAAAATGGCACACTTTATGCGTCAACATTTTCATGCTTCCAATGTATTTCAACACCATTATGAGTTGTCTTGATCAGTTCAGAAAAGCCAGATGTAGGAAGTTCTACACATGCATTTCAATAGACAGGAGGCACCGCATATTGGAACATATACAAGAGAGGTCCATATTGGCAGGCTTCGTATGCATTAGATAAAAATCCCAAAGCAACATCAATCTCCTAAAGTGGTTTCTTTAGATGCAACGTACTTTGTTACTTTTCGGCGTTCATCCAAGTGCATAAGTTTTTCATCGCTCTCTCTCTCTCTATTTATATATACTTTATTCTGGATTGAAAACGAATGGAAGTGTATGCAGCAATCTGATTGGTGGAAAAATGTGATTAAATGGGAATGGAAGCTCAAAATCTCCCGGACTATTCACTGCACATGAATACTTTTCTTGATAAGTATCTCTTTTTTCTCAATCCCAAATTTGAAGAACCTTCCATTTGGTTTGGCAAAATGGTTACCATGTTCATTTAATATAAAGTTTGATCAATAATCATCACAACAACTCGGATTTCCTGGACTTCTTCCACATTCTGCTAACCAGACGGGTCAAGTTATCCCGGAATCATAGGATGGCAGCCATTTTATCTTGACATCACCGCATTCTAGTGATGTCATGTCTCATAACTGTGAGAGTTCCCATAGAAAGAGACTGCTATAGAAAATGATTGATAACATTCGTATTTCACAAAGTCAACAAATATTACATGATTTCTATTTTGCAGGTTTTGTATTAGTATTCGATGCCCGGAAATTTTAACATTGAAACATTTAAAATTTCTTTACATTAAAAATTAAAAAAAACCTGCAAATCTGGAAACACAAAACATATATGTCCCATTAGCAGCTGAAAGGTCAGGGAGTGATAGTAAATCTGTGAAGATGTTTGACACACTACAATATAGGTTACACGCTTATCGGTCGAATACATAGAATAAAGTTGATCTAATCGGATGAAAAATGCTTGAGCTTTCCTTCCTAATCAGTCAAATCGGTGTAGCTGGCCAGGCATGGTAGTTCTTGGGATCTACTTATGTATTTTGTTGGGATGTAAGACAACAGTGAATGGGTGGTGATTGGGAACCCAATGCACATGTACAGACATCTTCTTGAGGCAAGGGAATTAACTGACTGTAAAAGTCCATTTACAACCCTTGCCCAACTGGGCTTGGAATGATGGAGTGATATTTTGGCTGGACCAACAAGGCTATGCATAGCCCAATCAAAATCTTGTAATGAAATTGACATCCAGTTCATAAACAACATGGATTTCAATGTGGAGTTTTCGGTCGACTGCAGGATTTGCAAAGGATGTGTACTGTCAACTGGTCGTTGACAATTTCCAAATCTTTTCATGTTTTTAATCAAGGTGCTCACATTGATTTGATGCACTTCGTGATGTAGGACCCGTTTTATTACAACATAGATCTTGATCATTGGGCACTGCCATTTTGTTTGAAGCAAATGCAAGTGATATGAGAGGTTGAATCTGATTGGTCAATAGGAAGGACATAGAAGGGACATAACATAGTTTACTATAAGCATTTCGTCTGTCAGATATCATGGACCAAGTTACGTTTCCTCTCAAGTCGTTGCGTTTTATAGACAGAATATATCCACTTCAAAGGCTATAGCCAAATCACTATTTTACTATTTTTAATTGAGGGTGTAAATTGTGGACAAGTGTCAGTCCTTAATCCAGATAATCACTTGCCTTCAATTGTTTATTGACGCTTTGAACAGCCGCAAGTGGCCGCAAATGTTTTGATTGGTTGATGAGTGACAAGTGAGCAGCTCAGAGATTAACAGATAAACATGAACACTGTCGCTGACAGAGTACACACAGGACCACATAGTGAGTTTGCTATATCCGTTATTTCGTTATAAGCGTGTTCATAAAATCTATCAATTTTAAATGATAAAATATACAACAAAATGCCGGGACCAAAAAAAACAGTTTGTTGTAAGCATGTTCATTATAAACATAGTTTATTGTAAGTCTTTTTTTTTTCTTTTTTTTTTTTATTGTTCCTGGTAAAAGTACATCATGTTTAGATAAGAGTCAAAATACATGACCAGGTTTTTTGAGAAAGTACATATCATTCACACACATCCATACACACATTCACACTCACTAGAAGCTTTAGTACTTATGAAGACAGAATGCAGGATATATATTTAGTAAAGTTTTGGAATGGCAAATGTTTATATTTTCAAAAGGTTTTCATAAGGAGCCCATTTCGTATAGAATTCAGTCTGTTTGGCTTTATTAAAGTGTCTATATTTTTCTATTTGGTAATAATATTTAACCTCATTTTGGAAATGTGTAATGGTTGGTTGGTTATTTTTCATTTTGCATCTATAAATGTGAAATTTGGCCAATAAGAGTATCAGATCAAAAATATCATCGGTGTGGAAATGTTTTGAAAAGCCAAAAAGAATTAGGTCTGAAGTAAGATTTATCTTGCCAGTATGTGAACACTTGGATTCAATCCATTGTGAAAATCTTTTCCAGAAATTTTTGCTTATTAATGTATTTATTGTAAGTCATTAATAATGTCTTTTCTTGTACACTCTATATCTTCTACTACAAAAAAACATCAACTGTGTACAACAAATATATTAATCAACAATTTTAACAATTATTTTAACACATATCACTTCATATTCTTATATCTTTTTATTGATAAGTCAGGAATTCCCCTTCAGCAAAAAACCTTAGTTATGCACGCAACATCAATAAAATTGAAGATTGGCAAACTTGCCTGTTTGATTATGTGAGCATGGGTATAAGTATGTTTTTAAAGGGAAATAAGGCAATTATTGTCTTCATTTACTTCCAGAATCTGTTTCCTGTAGTATTAACATATTAGCTTGGGTTACCTTCACATCTTTTTTACGTATGTTTTTAAAGTTGAGTACTGTCATTAATTGTTTTCATATGACATGAGAAGCAGTTTCCTGCAGATTGAACATCTGATTATTTAATTAGAACAAGTGAGAATAGACAACTTTGTTTGTTTGTTGTTTAACGCCGAACTCAGCAATATTTCAGGTATATAATGGCGGTCTGTAAGTAATCAAATCTGGACCAGACAATCCAGTGATTGACATCATGCGCACACAATTGGTATACAATGACATGCATCAACCAAGTCAGCAAGCCTGACCACCTGATCCCTTTAGTCACCTCTTACGACAAGCATGAGTTGCTGAAGACCAATTCTAACCTGGAATTTTCTCGGGACGTATGGACAAGTAGTTTGATGTACCAAGCTATTGTATTTAATGAGTAAAAAAAAATGTGGGTTATGTTTCAGCATTCTGCATGATGGTTAATGCGGAGGTAGCAGTTGTGTTTTATCCATGTTCCGACCCGTGAAGATTCCGGGAAGAATAGGTCTTCAGCAACCCATACTTGCCGTAAAAGGTGACTATGCTTGTTGTAAAATGGCGACTAACGGGATCAGGTGGTCAGGCCCGCTGACTTGGTTGATACATGTCATCGATCCCGATTGCGAGGATCGATGTTCATGCTGTCAATCACTGGATTGTCTGGTCCAGACTCGATTATTTACAGACTGCCGTCATATAGCTGGAATATTGCTGAGTGCGGCGTTAAACAACAAACAAACAAATCATCCATGTTCCTGACATGCCACATATGCTAACCATGGATGTTTTAAACACACAGTAACCAAGGAGAAGGATGGGCATCTCTACTGGAAATGAGTAATCCAACGTTGGAAAGCAACCATGGTGAATAAAGCAGTGCTGGCATCAAAAACACAATCTCTTCGATCTCGACACCCCTTCTTGATAAATAGTCAACTGCTCTATTTTGAGATTGTTAATCTCTGGGTACTGATCCATCAAATGTGCTGGAATATTCAGTGCTGATCCGTCGAGCACTATTTTCTTATTCTTAACTATTTATTCGACCAATCGGGATGACACCATGTAGACAGTGCCGATTTGCCCATTAATACTTAATTGTAGAGATCGTAAAGAAAGTGAACCATGGGTCAAACAGAACACACACGCAAACTCCGTGGTTCTGAGAATGAAATACTTTGCAAAAGTAAAACTAAATGTAACGTTTGATTTCTTTTAAAATATGGTGCTACGTAGTAGGTCACTATTGGGGTCAACCATTTTCCTGGCTATGACAGATATACAGATACCGTATTCGACGTAATAAGTGCCCAGGGTGCTCTCAAAATTGGAAATAGGGGGGCTCTTATTAGAATATTATTTTGGTGAATAAAACAGAGTTGAAAGATCGTAAATTTTGTAGTTTATGCTGACAGCCTGAAATGTTTATATGTGACAGATATATACACATGACTACGTATTATAGACGAATAAGTTAGTTTTGTGTACATTCATCAATCGGAAGGGGTGCGTGCTAATTGGGATTGTTCACTAGCCATTAATATTCGCAAATATCGCAATGGGCACTTATTAGGGCGGGGCACTTATTAGGTCAAATACGATATATAGAAATGCATGTGTTTTCATGAAAATATGTTTTGAGGTTGAGTGTGCTATAACTTTACACTCGTCATTAGTATTTATGTACGTTCAGCAACCTTGTTGCAGGAGTCAGTGAGTCATTATTTTACATCATTTCAGGCACCGCATATTGGAACATATACAAGAGAGGTCCATATTGGCAGGCTTCGTATGCATTAGATAAAAATCCCAAAGCAATATCAATCTCCTAAAGTGGTTTCTTTAGATGCAACGTACTTTGTTACTTTTCGGCGTTCATCCAAGTGCATAAGTTTTTCATCGCTCTCTCTCTCTATTTATATATACTTTATTCTGGATTGAAAACGAATGGAAGTGTATGCTGCAATCTGATTGGTGGAAAAATGTGATTAAATGGGAATGGAAGCTCGTAAATTTTGTAGTTTATGCTGACAGCCTGAAATGTTTAAATGCGACAGATATATACACATGACTACGTATTATAGACGAATAAATAAGTTTTGTGTACATTCATTTCAGCAATATGTCAGCCATATAATAACTATTGTTTCACGAATACAATCACATAATACAACACAGTCAACTGGTCCTACCTGATAGGTGACTCTGTGGCTGGAGACTTGGGTACGATGTCCACCTGCAACAAAAGAACAAATTAGTGCTCCATCTAAGCCTGGGGCCTGTTCCTCAGTGCAGTCTCAGTGCTACAACCACAAGTTTAGGCATAAGTATGAGTGTAAGTCGTAAGACTAACATCATCTTGTACAACGGGAGCCCAGTTTCATGAAATGCTCTTAGCATTATGACTATCATGTTAAACTATGGGAGCTACGACAGCCGCAGCACTATGATCACTTTATGGAGCGTACTGGGCCTAATTTAATCTGTTTCAAACCCACATTCATTGGATCCTGGCAAGGCTAAGGAATGCAACCTCATCAGGGTTAGAAACTAACAGTTTTTGTCCACTAGTCCTTATAATGATAACATATAGCCAAACCCTTAAAATGGGCCAATTTCTACTAGTCCTTAGGATACCTTTACTATTGGGCAGTTTGGTAAGGACTACAGGACTAGTGCTAATTTCTAACGCTGCTCATGCAACAAATCATTGCAACTTAGGCCACCCATGGCCTTCACAATTGAAGAGGCTTAAGATTAGAAAAGGGGCTTATACCTGTTTTCATGAATCCAAACTTCACATGACATCACTTAGGGCCCAATGTATGCCCCTGAAGAAATGTTTGAGAAGGATGTGTTATATAGTTACTGTGTTCACTGTTCAACTTAACCTTTATAGGGTCACCTATAATACAGACTCTGTGTTTAAGGAAATGTTTTACTTGTCCAACTTCAATACCCTGAATAAATTTGGTCTTACTGGCTGTATTTATGTAATCATAACCTTGAATGTGACCTTGACCTTTGACATGGATAAGGGTACTTTAAGTGACAAGCTAAAGAGTTTCATGCAGCTTACAGCAAAATCTTGTATTAAAAAGGCATGCAACAGATTTAAAAAGAGTCAAGATATTCAAAGATGGACAACTTTATGAACAACCTTCACAATGACCTTGACCTCAAAAAGAAGGTCACTCCAAAACTTGCCAAATGTACACTACACATAAATACATACAAGATATGTCCTTGAAAAAAACTTTGACCAAAACGTAAGTGTTCAGAGTGACAAATTCCCTTATTAGAGAGGCTGCCTAACGAAAAGTAGAAGCCAACATGACGCTGTAAGACCAAATACTTCAGCAATAATGCGACATTAATGTTACAGATCAGCTTAGACTAAAACATTGTGTGGTATATAATACACCTATATTTTTCACATCTTACCAAACAATGTATGTAAGTAGGTGATGACTTGTTTACCTTGAATACAAAGTCTATTCCCTTGTTATGTCTCCTACATGATATATAACCTACAGTTTAATGGCTGATACTAGGCAATACACACTCCCTGGGGATGATATAAGATGTATATTATATACATGTAAAGGCCACTTCCTATGGCTATAAGGTGGCTGGCATGTGATGGCGGGATTACACTAGGCACATCTCCCACACTTCGCTATAGTAGATCCTCTTTACATGTATTGACCTGAAAGATTCCTGTCAAAATGTCTTGTAAGTAAAGAGGGAAGGATTACATATGAATGAAATATCGCCATAAAGTAGGGATTAGTTTCATTCAGAAGTTTAAAATGTATATGATTTTGACATACCGGTACTCTATTCATCAAATAATCTGTGCATATTAAATATAAAATGCTTACGCCGGAGTAAAGGCAGTGTCAATTATCTGCCGAAAACAGATTCCATTGGGCATAAAAGACAAAATGGCAGCCAGATTTAAAAGGATGGATCACTGAATTCACTGATGACACCAGGGCCTACTTGCACAAAGCGATCTTTGTGCTAAGATGATCTTAACTCCTATACTTTAACATAGGATTACAATAGTCTTAGCGCTGAGATCGCTTTGTGCAAGTGGGTCCAGGTGCTAAAGAAATAAGGGTAGTATGTCCTCCCCTTCCGGAAGCACCTGCCATTCACACAATTTGCAGGAAAAAAGTTAGAATTTGTTTGTTGGCTGATGCCGCACAGCACTCCTGCCATGCAACCATCCACAAGTTAAATTTGTTGTCGGAGATTGAGCGGAAGAGAACACACTTAGCTTAAATGTCAATGAAACTAACTGTTTTTTCTATGATAATAACTAGGCAATTATATGCCACTTCTACACTGCTGCATTTTATGAAAAAAGCTGTTATACACAAAAGAACATACAGACTTTCATGTGACATTTTTGTTATTAAGGCCAGGCGCTTATAAAGCTTACAGTCAGATTGGTCTAGAAGTTTGTTAGGTGCGCTTAGTGGCACAGGGTACAGAAAATTGGCATGCTTATTGGCGTGGGCTGCAGAAAATTGGCATGCTCATTGGCGCAGGATGACGAAAATTGGCAGGCTTATTGGCGTGGGGTACAGAAAATTGGCATGCTTATTGGCGCGGGGTACAGAAAATTGGCATGCTTATTGGCATGGGGTACAGAAAATTGGCATGCTCATTGGCATGGGGTACAGAAAATTGGCATACTCAATGGTGCAGGGTACAGAAAATTGGCATGCTTATTGGCGTGGGTTGCAGAAAATTGGCATGCTAATTGGCGCGGGGTACAGAAAATTGGCATGCTCATTGACATGGGGTACAGAAAATTGGCATACTCAATGGTGCAGGGTACAGAAAATTGGCATACATATTGGCCCGGGGTATGGAAATACATGATAAACTACTGCATCTCATTTTCATACATGTATGTCTAAACCTGAAGAGGTAAATCTCTAGAGGTCTTTTATCTTATGTTGAGGTCATCACGGGAGGTCGTACTTTTTCATTCCTTTGGTTTACTCTGTGACGGTCAAAATTCACCTTAACTTGTGACAGGTATTGGCCTGACTTTCGTATTGCAATTTATTGCAACTATGATTCATGTATTGCGATACGTCCACAATATATGGCATGCGTGCTATCAAATGTAATTTGTAATGAATAAGTATGGACCCATACATTCGATACTTTTGACAGCTTCGTCTTCCAATGTCAAGGTTGTTGCTACAACGCATGCGCAAAAGACACATTATATAAAGAAGTGAGTGAGTGAGTATGGTTTTATGCCGCTTTTAGTAATATTACATCAATATCAAGATGGGGAACACCAGAAATGAGCTTCACACATTGTACCCATGTCAGGCATCGAACCTGGGTCTTCAGGATGACGAGCTAACGCTTAAACCACTAACCTCCCTTATATAAAGGAAGCTGGTTGTAATATTTTAGCTCTTTCGAACACAGGAATCAAGTTGCTAACTTCTGAACTTCATAATTTCCTTTCAACTTATGTAACTTATGTAAACTTTGCCAACACGATGAAAATCTGCATGATACCAGTACATGTACTCTCCAATGTATCGTGATACATGTTTATTAGCATTTCAAATCAGTGTATGCCAGTACACCGGTAAATTAAATACCGCACACGTTAACCTTAACTCAATTTCACACACAAAAATAATATGAAAAAATGAATAACATGAATGATTAAATACAAACTGATCACAAAAACCTAACATTGATTTTAATTTTTTTTTATCAAACTATTCTATCAATGCGAACCAAGAGTTTTTTCAAAGATTATTTTGTTGTGATTTCCAAAGGCTTACTAATAGAGGGGTAGCTACATCAATATAGTAAACATATATCATTGTTCTGAATAAGTTCTGATTTTTGGTAGGCATGGAATTCTGTTTAGTAGGGGAACATAACAGATCTAGGCCCCACTCCACAAAGCGATCGTAGTGCTAGGACGATTTTAACTCCTGCACCTTAACACAGACTTACGACAATCATGGCCTTATGATCGCTTCGAAGAACGGGGCCCTGTTCTGTCCATGGTTGATGGTTTGCACAGTAGAGTTCTCCCATACCTCAGTCTTATGTTGACCCCATTGTGGTGAGGCACAGTAAACCAAAAGTCAATTTACTTCATGTCTCCATATATAAATACTGTCTAATTGATAATTAGCAAAAGAAATGATAATTTGCACCATGAAAACAAAACCATTTCCATAGTCAAAGAAATCTCAGAGTCAATTGTACAATATTTATATAAGGACCGTGTATTTATGCATTACTTTCCAGCAGTGATGACACCAGGTGTTCGCAAAAAGGTGAAGATATAATACATGTTTAACAGAGGTTGTTGTAAGACAGCATTTGTTTTAAGCCAATTCTCTAAAAATATGCATAACAAAATAATAATATTTTTTCTGGTCTATATTAATATCTCTCAAGTGAGTGACTGAGTATGGTTTTATGCCGCTTTTAGCAATATTCCAGCAATATCACGGCAGGGGACACCAGAAATGGGCTTTACACATTGTGCCCATGTCGGGAATCGAACCCAGGTCTTCGGCTTGACGAGCGAACGCTTCAACCACTAGGCTACCCGACCGACCCCTCTCAAGTGAGACTAACTACAGAAATGTCTGCAAAGACTCCTCGAAATAAATATAATTGCAATCAATATAATTACATTCAATCCAAGTATCATCATCAACACCAATATAATCTCCACTAAATCTCTCTGAACAAAGAACTTACCAGTAGGCTCTCACCTGGCCCACCAGCAACATTCTTACCTGGACAAAAGTAATTATCACCTGGCCATGCAGTGTCCAGCAGGACTTTGTTAATGTTCCGGTGCACCACACAATCCCCTCACACAGTGACATGTGGCCGATACAGGAAGAGATCAGACAGTACCTGTATACAGTTGGCAGCACCCAATGCCGGTATGATGTTATAAAATACAAATAACCCCAGTCTCTTAGTTACTGTTTCAAAAGTCCTACCAATATCATAACACATTTACAGTTTCAAAGCCGCAGTCATGAAAATATGAATCTGTCCAGGCACTGATCAATACAATGACTTGCTAAATGTGACACAAATGCAATAAGAAAACAACACTGTAAGACACCTCCGTCGATCATCATGTGATATGGACAGTTAAATCACCTTGTTATTCCATGTCCGTATATCCCAGGGAGGCCTCGGACATCATTGATCCTGATGTCCAACACAATGACATCACACAAAACACGTCTCATGCAGCCCTCCTCTGGTTAACGGATGAATCATTTTTCTCCACAGACCAATTAACCCTTGGGAGTCGGGCACAATCACACAAGGAACAAAGAAAATAGCAAATGTCCTCATTATAAGGTTGACATTAACCCTTCCTAACCCATTGTTGCATCCAGAGTTGATTTAACTATAACTGTTTTCATTTATTTGAACAAAAATATCTATTGGATTAGTGTCTTGATTGTGTTTGATGAAAGCAAATAATGCCTGGTTAAAATATAGCAAACCAAATACAACCGTTATATGAAACTATTGAAAGTACATACTTAGAAATATAACTGTTATATGAAACTGTTGAAAGGACATACTTAGAAATATAACTGTTATATAAAACTGTTGAAAGTACATACTTAGAAATATAACCATTATATGAAACTGTTGAAAGTACATACTTAGAAATATAACTATTATATGAAACTGTTGAAAGTACATACTTAGAAATATAACCATTTTATATAACTGTTGAAAGTACATACTTAGAAATATAACTATTATATAAAACTGTTGAAAGTACATACTTAGAAATATAACTGTTATATGAAACTGTTGAAAGTACATACTTAGAAATATAACTGTTATATGAAACTGTTGAAAGTACATACTTAGAAATATAACTGTTATATGAAAGTGTTGAAAGTACATACTTAGAAATATAACTGTTATATGTAACTGTTGAAAGTACATACTTAGAAATATAACCGTTATATGAAACTGTTGAAAGTACATACTTAGAAATATAACTGTTATATGTAACTTTTGAAAGTACATACTTAGAAATATAACTGTTATATGAAACTGTTGAAAGTACATACTTAGAAATATAACCGTTATATGAAACTGTTGAAAGTACATACTTAGAAATATAACCATTTTATATTACTGTTGAAAGTACATACTTAGAAATATAACTGTTATATAAAACTGTTGAAAGTACATACCCAGAAATATAACCGTTATATGAAAAGGTTGAAAGTACATACTTAGAAATATAACTGTTATATGAAACTGTTGAAAGTACATACTTAGAAATATAACCGTTATATGAAACTGTTGAAAGTACATACTTAGAAATATAACCGTTATATGAAACTGTTGAAAGTACATACTTAGAAATATAACCATTTTTATATAACTGTTGAAAGTACATACTTAGAAATATAACTATTATATAAAACTGTTGAAAGTACATACTTAGAAATATAACCGTTATATGAAACTGTTGAAAGTACATACTTAGAAATATAACTGTTATATGTAACTGTTGAAAGTACATACTTAGATATATAACTGTTATATGTAACTGTTGAAAGTACATACCTAGAAACATAACCATTATACTGAACTGTTGAAAGTACATACTTAGAAATATAACCATTATATGAAACTGTTGAAAGTACATACTTAGAAATATAACTGTTATATGAAACTGTTGAAAGTACATACTTAGAAATATAACCATTTTATATAACTGTTGAAAGTACATACTTAGAAATATAACCATTTTATATAACTGTTGAAAGTACATACTTAGAAATATAACTGTTATATGAAACTGTTGAAAGTACATACTTAGAAATATAACCGTTATATGAAACTGTTGAAAGTACATACTTAGAAATATAACTGTTATATGTAACTGTTGAAAGTACATACTTAGAAATATAACTGTTATATGTAACTGTTGAAAGTACATACTTAGAAATATAACTGTTATATGAAACTGTTGAAAGTACATACTTAGAAATATAACCGTTATATGAAACTGTTGAAAGTACATACTTAGAAATATAACCGTTATATGAAACTGTTGAAAGTACATACTTAGAAATATAACCGTTATATGTAACTGTTGAAAGTACATACTTAGAAATATAACTGTTATGTGTAACTGTTGAAAGTACATACCTAGAAACATAACCTTTATACTGAACTGTTGAAAGTACATACTTAGAAATATAACCATTATATGAAACTGTTGAAAGTACATACTTAGAAATATAACTGTTATATGAAACTGTTGAAAGTACATACTTAGAAATATAACCATTTTATATAACTGTTGAAAGTACATACTTAGAAATATAACTGTTATATGTAACTGTTGAAAGTACATACTTAGAAATATAACCGTTATATGAAACTGTTGAAAGTACATACTTAGAAATATAACCGTTATATGAAACTGTTGAAAGTACATACTTAGAAATATAACCGTTATATGAAACTGTTGAAAGTACATACTTAGAAATATAACCATTATATGAAACTGTTGAAAGTACATACTTAGAAATATAACTGTTATATGAAACTGTTGAAAGTACATACTTAGAAATATAACCATTTTATATAACTGTTGAAAGTACATACTTAGAAATATAACCGTTATATGAAACTGTTGAAAGTACATACTTAGAAATATAACCGTTATATGAAACTGTTGAAAGTACATACTTAGAAATATAACCATTTTTATATAACTGTTGAAAGTACATACTTAGAAATATAACTATTATATAAAACTGTTGAAAGTACATACTTAGAAATATAACCGTTATATGAAACTGTTGAAAGTACATACTTAGAAATATAACTGTTATATGTAACTGTTGAAAGTACATACTTAGATATATAACTGTTATATGTAACTGTTGAAAGTACATACCTAGAAACATAACCATTATACTGAACTGTTGAAAGTACATACTTAGAAATATAACCATTATATGAAACTGTTGAAAGTACATACTTAGAAATATAACTGTTATATGAAACTGTTGAAAGTACATACTTAGAAATATAACCATTTTATATAACTGTTGAAAGTACATACTTAGAAATATAACCATTTTATATAACTGTTGAAAGTACATACTTAGAAATATAACTGTTATATGAAACTGTTGAAAGTACATACTTAGAAATATAACCGTTATATGAAACTGTTGAAAGTACATACTTAGAAATATAACTGTTATATGTAACTGTTGAAAGTACATACTTAGAAATATAACTGTTATATGTAACTGTTGAAAGTACATACTTAGAAATATAACTGTTATATGAAACTGTTGAAAGTACATACTTAGAAATATAACCGTTATATGAAACTGTTGAAAGTACATACTTAGAAATATAACCGTTATATGAAACTGTTGAAAGTACATACTTAGAAATATAACCGTTATATGTAACTGTTGAAAGTACATACTTAGAAATATAACTGTTATGTGTAACTGTTGAAAGTACATACCTAGAAACATAACCTTTATACTGAACTGTTGAAAGTACATACTTAGAAATATAACCATTATATGAAACTGTTGAAAGTACATACTTAGAAATATAACTGTTATATGAAACTGTTGAAAGTACATACTTAGAAATATAACCATTTTATATAACTGTTGAAAGTACATACTTAGAAATATAACTGTTATATGTAACTGTTGAAAGTACATACTTAGAAATATAACCGTTATATGAAACTGTTGAAAGTACATACTTAGAAATATAACCGTTATATGAAACTGTTGAAAGTACATACTTAGAAATATAACCGTTATATGAAACTGTTGAAAGTACATACTTAGAAATATAACTGTTATATGAAACTGTTGAAAGTACATACTTAGAAATATAACCGTTATATGTAACTGTTGAAAGTACATACTTAGAAATATAACTGTTATATGTAACTGTTGAAAGTACATACCTAGAAACATAACCTTTATACTGAACTGTTGAAAGGACATACTTAGAAATATAACCATTATATGAAACTGTTGAAAGTACATACTTAGAAATATAACCATTTTATATAACTGTTGAAAGTACATACTTAGAAATATAACTGTTATATGTAACTGTTGAAAGTACATACTTAGAAATATAACTGTTATATGAAACTGTTGAAAGTACATACTTAGAAATATAACCGTTATATGAAACTGTTGAAAGTACATACTTAGAAATATAACCGTTATATGAAACTGTTGAAAGTACATACTTAGAAATATAACTGTTATATGAAACTGTTGAAAGTACATACTTAGAAATATAACTGTTATATGTAACTGTTGAAAGTACATACTTAGAAATATAACTGTTATATGTAACTGAAAGTACATACCTAGAAACATAACCTTTATACTGAACTGTTGAAAGTACATACTTAGAAATATAACTGTTATATAAAAATTGTTGCAAGTACATACTTAGAAATATAACTGTTATATAAAAATTGTTGCAATTACATACTTAGAAATATAACCATTATATGAAACTGTTGAAAGTACATACTTAGAAATATAACCGTTATATGAAACTGTTGAAAGTACATACTTAGAAATATAACCGTTATTTGAAACTGTTGAAAGTACATACTTAGAAATATAACCGCTATATAAAAATTGTTGCAAGTACATAATTAGAAATATAACCGCTATATAAAAATTGTTGCAAGTACATACCTAGAAATATAACCATTACATGAAACTGTTGAAAGTACATACCTAGCAATTATAACCATTTTATGAAACTGTTGAACGTACATCGGACCAACTCCAGTCAAAGTTGGTATGAGATTATTAAACAGTCATACATAACTGGATATTACATTTCAGACAATCGGTGCATGAATAAAAAATCTGTCTATTTAGCTATCACTATATTTCATCAACAACCAAACCTGTTCGTCACGGGTGGAATGAGCATTCATTGTAACAGCCATCTGCATAATGCTACCCCTGCGTCACAGGGCCATATGACACAGTTGAACTAATCAACTCAACTCAAAAGGGTGCACGGGAATCACGCACCTTGAGACGCCCAACGCTAACACCGTATTCGTGTGTGCGTGTTTCCTTGCACCCTTTCGAGTTGAGTTGATTGGTTAATTAATATCCAGTTATGTATGACTGTTTAATAATCTCATACCAACTTTGACTGGAGTAGCTCCGATAGTTTTTCAGATATTGTAGTAAACGTCGGTACCTTAAATTACCTTCCAGACTATACATACCTAGATAAAAAATAACCATTACATGAAACTATTGAAAGAATATTTTTAGAAATGTAACTATTGTATGAAACTGTTGAAACTACACTATTAGAAATATAACCATTATATCAAAAGCTTGCACCTTATTGTTTAAAAAGTTTAAAGACTGTTTATTTAAAATTCAAGAAAACTACAAAAAGTATTTAAATTCATGATAAATGGTGCAGTCAATACCTTGTTGGTGCAACCTGATTAATTCACTTGGTTGCACCTGGTGCAGGTGCTAAAAAAAGAATGAAACTGTACCTGGTATTCCATTTGTATCTTTTTGTATCTTCATATATAAACTGGTTTGTGGAAGTATATTCATATCAAGTCATTTCCTTTGACAAAATAACATCATTTCATATTACTTTTAGTGCTTAACACTAGATCAAAGATTAACAATAAATAAAAGAAAAAAAAGATCTAGATATTTTATACGATTTCCTTAAAAAAATGCCTTAATGAATTTCCTTTTACAAATAAATATCCATTGAGGTTTCTGAAAACTGTCTAATTTCCTTTTACTAGTTTTAGTGGCTGAAATCCAGAATCAAATTTGAAACTTGAAGATAACACACAGACAATCAGAGAGATGTCAGCCATTTTGGAAACAAATTCTCAGAGAGGTTACTGGGGTAACAATTTATTTGTCGCTGGTAAATAAAGCGACAAAACCATTTCCAAATCCAACAGAAATCTCTTCATAAAGCAGGGTTGATTCTACGATTCCGAATTTATCAAGAGCAAAGGTGGACACGATTTTATGCATAACAACTTCTTTAATACTGTAAGCGATGTTTCAGTATAAATCCTTATACCATTGTCAAGCAGGACTTAATGAGGGACTTAGTACAGAATATATATAGTAGTTAGAATTAACCATCGGGAATCTGGTTAATCTACAGGGATAATTGCTATCATTATCAAAAGCACAGTCTAATATGCTGAAAATCAGTGTCTAACTGTGATGTAGCTAAGGCATTTTATAAGTTTTGGCAACTTTGGAGATATAAATTTCGAAACAATTTTGCGAGGACACAAGGCCTACTAGCCAAGCGGGATCAGTAGCCATATCTGTGCTTGTAGACCTCTGCAGTTTGAAACCTTCTCCACAAATTAAAATACCGTATTCAACGTAATAAGCGCCCAGGGTGCTCTCAAAATTAGAAATAGGGGGCACTTATAAGAATATTATTTTGAGTTGAAAGGTCGTAAATTTCGTGGTTCTAACAGCCTGAAATGTTTCCATACGACAAATATACTTTTCAATTTAATTGCCCATAATTAAGGGTGATATAACACACTAGTGCGTATTTTACACGAATAAATAAGTCTTGTGTACATTTATCAATTGGAAGTGGTGCTGATTGGGATTGTTCACTGGCAATATATATTAGCAAATATCGCCGTGGGCGCTTATTAGAGCGGGGCGCTTATTACGTCGAATACGGTAGTTGGATTTGGCCAAAATATGTTTGAATTGTTACCTTGTTTCGTTTTGTCGCTGTGTGTACATCTGACTACACTTCTTAACGTTATGACAGGACAGACCGAATGTCAACAACGTCTGACCGTGGCCGTGATGTCTCATAGACTAGGGTTAGAGAAGCTTCCTTTGACAAAGGGCAGTTACTCTAGCGGACAGACCGGTGGATTGCCGCGAGAGGCAATCAAAAAACAATTGTCGTTTTGGGTATATGTTGCTTCGCCACTGTATAAGAAACAGATTTCACTTGGAACTACATTGGCTACTGTCACTGTCCGACTGACACATCACTTACCCTGTGACGTAATAAATATTAATGCGCGCATTCCAAGAAAACTCGCAATGTTTCGGTAATGTTTGTGAGAGGCAGAAAGTGATTTTGAAGCAGAGAATTAAAGAATGACATTAAATGATAAAGAGGTTATCACGCTTGTGTGTTTGGGGATGGTAAATATCCTGCATTAGGAACAAACACACAAGCGTGATAACCTCTATGTATACCAAGTTTGTGTGTCATGTAATTGAAAACTAAAACTGTTGTTAAATTTGATGTCTATTTAACCATAACTCATTCTGCAACAGTTTGTAAAAATTAATCTGGGACGATAATTTAGTGCAAAAATAACCAACCACATGGCCCAAATTATGTTTGAAATGTTGTAAATTTGTGCTGAATAATGTTAAAAGCGGCGTAAAACCCAACTCACTCACTCTCTCAGTAGTTGTATATTATGTGAATGTTTGAAAATTTTATATCAAATTATATTTTTTTAAATACAACCATGTAGAAGTATTCTTTGAGATGACAAAGTGCCACTACAGTTGATTTTATGGACATAATATTAACTTAAGATATTTTCAATTGAAAATTCTACATCTGATAAAATCAAGTGAGAGGTATAGTTTCTTTTCCTTCTCAGTTTAATATTTCAAAATGATGAGAGCTGATCAAAGGTCATGTTCAAAGTATCCAGAATATTGTCAAGAAAATACCAGATGACAGTTTTTAATCAAAAGTTATTCAATTATAAAACGTCAATGCGAGTGAATAATCAGTCTCAATTATCTGCCGAAACAGATTCCAATGCATGGTGTAAAGGGCAAAATAGTGGTGAAAATTGTATGAATGAATCATTGGTCATCGGTGATGACACAAGGGCCCACTTGCACAGAGCGATCTTAGCGCTAAGAGAGAGTGAGTATGGTTTTACACCGCTTTTAGCAATATTCCAGCAATATCAAGGCGGGGGACACCAGAAATGGGCTTTACACATTGTACCCATGTCGGGAATCGAACCCGAGTCGTCGGCGTGACGAACGAACGCTTTAACCACTAGGCTACCAGACCGTCCTAGCTCTAAGTTGATTTCATCTCCCAAACATTAACATAGACTTACAATAATCTTAGTGCTAAGAGTGAGTGAGTGAGTGAGTGAGTATGGTTTTACGCTGCTTTTAGCAATATTCCAGCAATATCACGGCGGGGGACACCAGAAATGGGCTTCACACCTTTGTGCTAAGATCGTTTTGTGCAAGTGGGCCCAGGTGTTTGTGAAAAGGGTAACCATGTTCTGCTGCTACATCCACGTGTCTGTGGCCTAGTGCCACACACTAAACCTAAACACTTACGGTTCCAGCTTCTTTCACCTCAAAGGCAGCTTTGGATGTATGCTCCCAAGCGGGCTGAGGATGAAAATCAAGAGCACACTGATCCATTGACTCACTATTGATTGCAATATTTTCAGTCAAACATTGTAATTTTTGGTTTCTTTTATTTCTTGCTGAAACTTGAGTTGAAATGAGTGACATGTTCAGCTGTGTAATAAGTCATGATAAGAGTCTGGTTCCCTGAAGCTCACCAAACTGGGATGGAATCCCTGGGCTCCATCATAACATCACCAGTGGCTATTAAGAGTTATGTCCCTCCTATTGACCAATCAGATTCCACCTTTCATATCACTTGCATTTGCTTCAAACTAAATGGGAGCGCAGTTAAAAAGATCTGATCGATAATCAAGATCTATACTGTTATAAAACGGGTCTTACTTTGCAAAGTGCATCAAATTCCATGACGACCTTGATTAAAAACATGAAAAGATTTGAAAAATATCTGTTGGCGCCAACATGCTTTGCAAATCCTGCAACCGACTGTAATTTGCATGGCAGTTTATGAACCTGACTTCAATTCCGTAACGCGATTTTGATTGGACTATGCATGGACTCGTTATTAAATCCAAAACGTAACTCCATAATTCCGGCTTAGTCTGGCAAGGGTGGAAACTTGACTTTTATAGTCAGTGAACTCCCTTGCCACGGGAAGATACAACAGATACCTGATGTAACAACATGCACATAAATGGACATTAATGTTGGGATGCTATCTTCAAACAGTCAACTTTGTAAATCCAGTGGTTTTTGAAATGTCAAAAATGCAGCGTAACAAGATTTAAGGTCAAGGATTTTATAGCTGAACAATAAATTATGTTATTGCACATAATTGGATGTATACAGAGTTGATAAAGTTAATCAAAACAACGGAATGGAGTTGATAAAGTTGATTCTAAGATATACGCTAATAGATCAAGGGTGCTGTACCTCATCCTGTGATAAAGTACACTTTCTGAGTTACCTCATAATGGGCTGATGTCATGATGCTATTGAAATTACCATTGCTGTTGAAATTACCATTGCTATTGAAATTACAATTGCTGTTGGAAATACTATTGCTGTTGAAATTACCATTGCTGTTGAAAATACCATTGCTGTTGGAATACCATTGCTGTTGAAATTACCATTGCTGTTGGAATTACCATTGCTGTTGGAAATACCATTGCTAAAGCACTTGGTTCCAAATGAAATAAGGGATATCTAATTTACAGTAGGACCATATCAAATTTCAAAACACAGATAGTTTATCTCATATTTACAACAATGGAATAGAGTCAATAAAGTAGACAATATGAATACAGATTGAGGCAGGCCACCGACAACCTGGCCGGGTGCTTCACAGCAGGATCAACATATTCACAGAAAGGAATCACATATCTCACAGTTTCCCTGCTCTTTCAAACAATTCAATATTTTTCTCATGAAGTCACAACAGTTATGGCATACATTTATGTATGAGGCCTTGCAAATTAACACACGTAAATTGAAAATGGAAAAATGGACAAATATCATGCATCATATCTCTAGCCTGTAGCCAGACAATTCCTACAAAATGATTTATTTTATTCGGCAGCTGTTTTTCATTATCATTAACTCATCCACCAAATCTGTATAACCTCTCACACTGGAACACTTCAGCTTCACAGAAATATATAAAACCATTTCCATGGATACATGACCTTTGGGATTGTGCTGTGTCAGCAAGTTTCATTTTTGCACAGGCTGTTGTTTCAGGAGATCGATGTTCAGCCAAATACATGTATCTACACATGTACCGGTAAAGTACAAGAGAATTTCTTTGATCATAATCCACACCAGAGCAAGCCAGGACCAATGTATTTCGTTTTTCTTTTTAGGCCAATTTGTGTAGATATCAAAACAATAGTACTACCACTATTACATCATTGCCATAAATCCTGTATATTGGCTGCAATCACACATTAAACCAAAATTTCAGATTTTCAACAGAAGTCCTCTTCACTGTCAACTACACATAATTAGTTGTTCCCCATAGAGCACATACAGCTATCATGAGTGCAAGGCAGGAAAAATGTCACTTCTTTTCCAAACATCAATCTGCTAGAGACAGATCATTGGGAAGGTGGGAGGGAGTACACCTGAGGTAAGAGGTTAGTATTATTAGAATTATTAACAATGATAACTATTGTTTGATAATTCTTATGAATCCTCTACCTCTCTTACATCACTGCAAGAATATACCAGTGGGAAAAGGCGGGTTCTGCCTCTAGTACATTTCCTGTATAGTTTCCCAGTAATCCTATTTGAGCATCTTGATAACAAGCTTGAGGTACAATGTGATATGAAATGTTGTCTTGGTCTGTCCTACACTGAATAGTTAAAGATGAGCAAAAGGTCTACTTATCTTCTGATGCTGCCAGTGTAGAATTTTCCCCTACCCCTTAATCCATAGGAGGAGGGAAAACTATTGCTGTATTATAGTTCGGGCTGCGACTAGTGACCAAGGGACCAAGTCAATAAATACCCCCTAAATTCGGTTGTACATCATGTAAACAAAAATTAGTAAACACATTGTGCGACCCCCATTGGCAACTTGAGACCACTGTGTTGTGGAGTGATGTCAAGCTTCCCAGTAGAGACAAAAAGATAAAAAAAAACGCTGATGTCATCAGTAGCTTAAAAACTCTGAATGGCATGCTTGTCCAATAGCGTTTTGATGGCGAGGTTGGCTGCGTCTAATTTGGGATCTTCTAGCTGGAATTGGCGGCCAATAGGCCGGGATACAAGACCCAGATGACCTCAGAAATGCAGCTGGCACCAGTGAGTAACCACGTCCAGGATCCAGTGGTCGGACATGATCAGTTTCCAATTGTTGGCGAAAAACGACAAATGTCCTCCAACAGGATCCAGAGTTGGCTTGATGACATCTAAGCGTGGGTTCACAATATATGCTCCTGGAGCGCACTATGGGTCCACTAGGTCCCTGTGTGGATGGTCAGATAATGGAGTCTTTTCTTTTAGCGTTCTTAGAAAATGCTGATTTGGAAAGAGGAGGTTTCTTGCTACATTTCCAACATGTAGAAGAGGGTCGCCAGTAACCATAAAATGGTTGGTTGGTTGGGTGTTTAACGCTGCATTCAGCAATATTCCAGCTATATGATGGCAGTCTGAAAATAATCAAGTCTGGACCAGACAATCAGGTGATTGATATGAGCATCGATCCATGCAATTGGGATCGATGACAAGTCAGCGAGTCTGACCACCCGATCCCATTAGTCGCTTCTTACGACAAGCATAGTCACCTTTTACGACAAGCATGGGTTGCTGCAGACCTATTCTACCCCGGATCTTCACGGGTCAACCATAAAATGACAGAAAAGAAGACGGGTAGGTGGGGGGAGGTCGTCGACACCAGGGGAGACATGCATGCACACACTCAACCAGTAATACTTATGTGAAATGACCAGATGAAATAATTAAGAGTAAATGACTTCTATATTTATCCCATACACATTATTATAAAGGAGAAAATTCTGAAACTAATAGTAAGTGTGACGGAGCAACCAGTGTTGGAGATTAATCCTAATAGATGTGTCCTCTAGCACACACGTGAAAGAAATGTCGTTTTTCCCACCTTGTACACAGGCGAGCCGTATGTGCTATTAGGGGAACAACTAATCATTTGTAGTTGACAGTGAGGAGGACTTCTGTTGAAAATCTTAAATTTGAGTTATTGTGTGATTGCAGCCAAAATACAGCATTCTGGCAATGATGAAATAGGGGTAGAGGAATCGTAAGAATTGTTAATTAAAAATAACATCCTAAGAACAGACAATTTTATGAAGAAAATGCTGTTCATTACAAAATGATAGGAGAAATTTAGAATATTTAGCGGGCTGGCTTGTGAGAGGTGTGTTGGGTGTTGTGTGGCTGAGTTCTGGCCAGCTGCAACACTGACATACACAACACATGGGGTGGTGCACCTGGCATAACCACCAAGATGCATTGTCGCTCCAAAGTTACCAGTGTGTTGAAAATTGCAGATTATTGTCTTTCTCATCATATGATTATTTCCACTGCACTGGTCTGTGAACATGGCGAATGCCTGTGCTGGCTCTAGTGACAGGATCCTGTCAATGATGGCAAGCTTAAAGGGGGGAGTAAATCTTGTATTACCCTGTCGTCAGTTAATATTCACAATATATCACAATGTTCTGTCAGTAATGTTCCATCTATATCACAATGGTGTATCTCTAATATTCCAGTTGTATCACAATGGTCTGTCAGTAATGTTCCATCTATATCACAATGGTCTGTCAGTAATATTCCAGTTATATCACAATGGTCTGTCAGTAATATTCCAGTAATATCACAATGGTCTGTCAGTAATACTCCAGTAATATCATGATGGTCTGTCAGTAATATTCCATCTATATCACAATGGTCTGTCAGTAATGTTCCATCTATATCACAATGGTGTATCTCTAATATTCCAGTTGTATCACAATGGTCTGTCAGTAATGTTCCATCTATATCACAATGGTCTGTCAGTAATATTCCAGTTATATCACAATGGTCTGTCCAGTTATATCACAATGGTCTGTCAGTAATGTTCCATCTATATCACAATGGTCTGTCAGTAATATTCCAGTTATATCACAATGGTCTGTCAGTAATATTCCAGTAATATCACAATGGTCTGTCAGTAATACTCCAGTAATATCATGATGGTCTGTCAGTAATATTCCATCTATATCACAATGGTCTGTCAGTAATGTTCCATCTATATCACAATGGTCTGTCTCTAATATTCCAGTTATATCACAATGGTCTGTCCAGTTATATCACAATGGTCTGTCAGTAATGTTCCATCTATATCACAATGGTCTGTCAGTAATATTCCAGTTATATCACAATGGTCTGTCAGTAATATTCCAGTAATATCACAATGGTCTGTCAGCAATATTCCAGCTATATCATGACTGTCCGCAATATTCCAGCTATATCACAATGGTCTGTCCAGTTATATCACAATGGTCTGTCAGTAATATTCCAGTAATATCACAATGGTCTGTCAGTAATACTCCAGTAATATCATGATGGTCTGTCAGTAATATTCCATCTATATCACAATGGTCTGTCAGTAATGTTCCATCTATATCACAATGGTCTGTCTCTAATATTCCAGTTATATCACAATGGTCTGTCAGTAATGTTCCATCTATATCACAATGGTCTGTCAGTAATATTCCAGTTATATCACAATGGTCTGTCAGTAATATTCCAGTAATATCACAATGGTCTGTCAGCAATATTCCAGCTATATCATGACTGTCCGCAATATTCCAGCTATATCACAATGGTCTGTCCAGTTATATCATGATGGTCTGTCAGTAATATTCCAGTTATATCACGATGGTCTGTCAGTAATATTCCATCTATATCACGATGGTCTGTCAGTAATATTCCATCTATATCACAATGGTCTGTCAGTAATATTCTATCTATATCACAATGGTCTGTCAGTAATATTCTAGTTATATCATGATTGTCTATCAGTAGCATTCCATCTATATCATGACGGTCTGTCAGTAATATTCCAGCTATATCACGATGGTCTGTCCAGTTATATCACAATGGTCTATCAGTAATATTCCAGTAATATCATGATGGTCTGTCAGCAATATTCCATCTATATCACAATGGTCTGTCAGTAGTATTCCATCTATATTACAATGGTCTGTCAGCAATATTCCAGCTATATCATGATGGTCTGTCAGTAGTATTCCAGCTATATCATGACTGTCAGCAATTTTCCAGCTATATCATGACTGTCTGTCAGCAATTTTACAGCACTATCCAGATGTTCTGCAGATGAGCAAGTCTGTACCATGCACCCCAGTGGATGACTGCATTAGAGGTGATGTTACCAATAATGCACAAGGACACACAAGATGACAGGATACATACAGTCACCACTCAATACTCGTAAGTTTGTTCTCAAGACAAACATGTAAAGGACTAGAGGACGGAGGACTGGGGACTTACGACCAGCATGGAGGACTGGGGACTTACAACCAGCATTGAGAACTGGGGACTTACGACCAGCATGGAGGACTGGGGACTTACGACCAGCATGGAGGACTGGGGACTTACGACCAGCATGGAGGACTGGGGACTTACAACCAGCATGGAGGACTGGGGACTTACGACCAGCATGGAGGACTGGGGACTTACGACCAGCATGGAGTCCTGGGGACTTACAACCAGCATTGAGAACTGGGAACTTACAACCAGCATGGAGGCCTGGGGACTTACGACTAGCATGGAGGCCTGGGGACTTACAACCAGCATTGAGAACTGGGGACTTACAACCAGCATTGAGAACTGGGAACTTACGACCAGCATGGAGGCCTGGGGACTTACGACCAGCATGGAGGACTGGGGACTTACGACCAGCATGGAGGACTGGGGACTTACAACCAGCATGGAGGACTGGGGACTTACGACCAGCATGGAGGCCTGGGGACTTAGGACCAGCATGGAGGACTGGGGACTTACAACCAGCATGGAGGACTGGGGACTTACGACCAGCATGGAGGACTGGGGACTTACAACCAGCATGGAGGACTGGGGACTTACGACCAGCATGGAGGACTGGGGACTTACGACCAGCATGGAGGACTGGGGACTTACGACCAGCATGGAGGCCTGGGGACTTACGACCAGCATGGAGGCCTGGGGACTTACAACCAGCATGGAGAACTGGGGACTTACAACCAGCATTGAGAACTGGGAACTTACGACCAGCATGGAGGACTGGGGACTTACGACCAGCATGGAGGCCTGGGGACTTACGACTAGCATGGAGGCCTGGGGACTTACAACCAGCATTGAGAACTGGGGACTTACAACCAGCATTGAGAACTGGGAACTTACGACCAGCATGGAGGCCTGGGGACTTACGACCAGCATGGAGGACTGGGGACTTACGACAAGCATGGAGGACTGGGGACTTACAACCAGCATGGAGGACTGGGGACTTACGACAAGCATGGAGGACTGGGGACTAACAACCAGCATGGAGGACTGGGGACTTACGACCAGCATGGAGGACTGGGGACTTACGACCAGCATGGAGGCCTGGGGACTTACGACCAGCATGGAGGCCTGGGGACTTACAACCAGCATTGAGAACTGGGGACTTACAACCAGCATTGAGAACTGGGAACTTACGACCAGCATGGAGGACTGGGGACTTACGACCAGCATGGAGGACTGGGGACTTACGACCAGCATGGAGGACTGGGGACTTACGACAAGCATGGAGGACTGGGGACTTACAACCAGCATTGAGAACTGGGAACTTACAACCAGCATGGAGTCCTGGGGACTTACGACCAGCATGGAGGACTGGGGACTTACGACCAGCATGGAGGACTGGGGACTTACGACCAGCATGGAGGACTGGGGACTTACGACCAGCATGGAGGACTGGGGACTTACGACCAGCATGGAGGACTGGGGACTTACGACCAGCATGGAGTCCTGGGGACGACCAGGTTGGAGGACAGGGGGACAGGGGGACCTATTTTCACCATAAGTTTGATAAATGGACTCATCAGACATTGACAGCAGGTATTACGTAAGAAACCAGCTTTCAGTAAGGATAATTACTTGCTTTAAGCATCTGTCAATCTAATATTTCATACATATTTGGAAAAATAAAAATGTCAAGAACAGTTTAAAAAAAACTGATTATGTTCTGTTGGAGGAAAGAATTGTCTGCTTTTGTTTGCATGTAAGAGAGACATTACCAGGCACAACATAAACTAAACATGGTCAGGTGACATTTTACCGGTACATTTTCTTGTCCCCTTCTCAAATTATGATGCATGTGGCATTATCTAGAATCTAACTCATAGATCGCAAAAATGCAAAATCCATTACCGCAACGTCAGAGCAGAGAGCATGATGGATGCGATGGAGGTGAGATGAGGACAGGGAAATCTGTGCATCACACGTCCACACCGGTTGTCATCGTACCACTTCAGCACAGACTTACACAGGCCATTACATGACACAAGGGAGCTGGACATTTGGGTTAACTTGATTTATATCAAAGCTGAGAAACTTGATCTGCCATTATGGCTCCTGATCATTGGGTCATGCCACCTTCAAAGTGGAACTAACTCAGTCATATGTCCTGTAGGAATTGTGCTCCACTGGTGTCCTTTGAGAATTTCTTTGTGTGTGCTTTTGTCAGCTATATTCCAGCTTTGTCATGAAGGCTTGTATAATAAAATCTGAGCCAGGAAATGCATTCTATGGTCTGTGGACTTAAAGCCCCAAATGGGATTTTCAAAATGGCTGCAGTGACGGCCATGATGGAATTCAAATCAAAATTAAGCTGGAAGAGAATGTTTGTGGCATGAACCATACTGTATGTCAGTTTTATTGTTTCTGTTGTTTCAGAGACCAAAGACAAGAGAAGAGGTCCCAGACACAGAGCACGACAATTGGCAGCTCAGGTGTTCAGTAACCAGATGAGCTATATTAGGTCGTCTCGTCGTCTCCTCATAGGCCTCTTTGAAGGGAAAGGGTAATTGTGTTCCCAGCATTAATGAGAGTAAGGGTGTAGAACACTAATTAGTCTTCAAGGAGGCTCCCATACTCAATTAGGTTTTGCTTGTATGAACAGTCTTGATGAATGTGCAGACAGTTGGTTGTGTGACTTGTTGAATGTGTGGATAGTTGGGTGTGTGAATTATTGGGTTTGTGAATTGTTGAATGTGTGGATAGTTGGTTGTGTGACTTGTTGGGTGTGACTGGTTGAATGTTTGGATAGTTGGGTGTGAATTGTTGAATGTGTAGATAGCTGGGTGTGTGAATTGTTGGGTTTGTGACTTGTTGAATGTGTGGATAGTTGGTTGTGTGACTTGTTGAATGTGTGGATAGTTGGTTGTGTGAATTGTTGAATGTTTGGATAGTTTTGTGTGTGAATTGAACGTATGGATAGCTGGGTGTGTGAATTGTTGAATGTGTGGATAGTTGTGTGTGTGAATTGTTGAATGTATGGATAGCTGGGTGTGTGAATTGTTGAATGTGTGGATAGTTGGGTGTGTGAAGTGTTGAATGTTTAGACAGCTGGGTGTGTGAATTGTTAAATGTTTGGATAGTTGGATGTGTGAATTGTTGAATGTTTGGATAGTTGGATGTGTGAATTGTTGAGTGTGTGAATTGTTGAGTGTTTGGATAGTTGAGTGTGTGAATTGTTGAATGTTTGGATAGTTGGGTGTGTGAATTGTTGAATGTGTGGATAGTTGGATGTGTGAATTGTTGAGTGTGTGAATTGTTGAGTGTTTGGATAGTTGGGTGTGTGAATTGTTGAATGTTTGGATAGTTGGGTGTGTGAATTGTTGAATGTGTGGATAGTTGGGTGTGTGGATTGTTGAATGTGTGGATAGTTGGGTGTGTGGATTGTTGGATGTGTGGGTTGGTGAGAGTGTACATTGTTGGGTGTGTGGATTTATATACTTTTTTATGCTAAACATTTATATTCCACAAGTTACATTTACAGTTTCTTCACACATTGTCACTGCAAAAACCAGGCATACATCTTAAGACTGTGGGAGAAGTTTCTGCATAAACCTAATGGGATATATTCATATATTGAGATGACATAGTAAATATGCATGGGTAGTGATACAAGTCATGCTGCTCCTAAATAAGTAGTTTGCCATTGTGGTTAGCAGCACCTTGCATACATGGCTAGTATATGTACCCTGACATATGTTATTAATAGTTCAGCAACATTTCCTCTCATAGAAAATACCTGCAGAAGGGAACTGTAAATTTCCGGGAAATCACACAAATCTTGTCCAAAAAAAAGATCCCTGTGGTATTGGTCTTTCCATATAGCATAAGCTGAACAGGAATTCGGACAAGTGGATGTTTTAATACCAAAATAGTCCCCATTCGCTGTTTATTCACACTACACAGCTTTCATCAAGCAGTTTGAAACATACCAACATTCATTTATATCCATACACCTTCACTCTTAGGTGAGCCATATATCTTAAAGCTTGTTATCTAAACATAATACCACTTTATTATTATTCACATGCTTTTATGCATGTTTCAATGACATAATATTCAAATGATTTGAAATCTATTTGAACAATGTTTCCGTAAACTTATTTTCTTCTCAATAAGATATTTCTGTTCAACTTTCATGTATATACAATGTAGCATTTTTAAATTTGCATTTAGAATTTCGTTTTTGCTAAAATAATAAAATCAGCATCAGTTGTTATATGTGTCTTAACACCAAACATACCGATATCAACAGAAAGGGTTTAATTATGAATATGGTCACAGCCTTCCCAAGGCAAGGGCGTTAACTGGCTAAAAAAGGTCCAGTTCTCACCCTTGCCAAACTTGGCTGGAATTCCAGAGTTACATTTTGGCTCTACCAACATGTTTATGCATAGTCCAATCAAAATCATGTACCGAACTAGACATCCGGTTCATCAACCATATGGATTTCAAAATGCTGATTTCAGTCGACTGAAGGATTTGCAAAGCATGTGTACCGCCAACTGGGCCATGACAGATATTTTGCAAATCTTTTCATGTTCTTAATCAAGGTGCTCAAGTGATTTGATGCACTTCATGAGGTAAGGCCCACTTTATTACAATATAGATCTTGATTATCAATCAGATCGTCTTTGAGGCCGCCAATTTGTTTGAAGCAAACGCAAGTGATATGAGAGGTGGAATCTGACTGGTCAGTAGGAGGGACCTAAAGGGACATAACTCGTAATAGACACTAGTGGTACTATGATTGAGCCTGGAAATTCAAGCCTCACTTCGGCAAGGTTTGAAACTGGACGGTTATAGTCAGTTAATAGTAAAGATGCTTTCAGACAGACATTTTATCATTTCTGATCCAAACATTTCTGTCACCTCACATCCCAAAACAGATGCCATATATATCCTCACTGCAAGGTACAGGGTACACATATCATGGAAGTTCCCAGTTTAACACTGTTGTCAACACTTTATGCTAGGCTCTACAGTGAAAACCATCTGAGTTTTATTCCGTGTGTGGCCTGAAGAGATGTTGTATCAGTACAAGACTACTCTTAAAAAACTATAAGAAATATCCACTATTTGCTAGTGGCGGGACGATACACTGAGTCATCATGCCACAGATTAACATGAATACCCCACACAGACACAGAACCCTGACTTTGAGCTGACCAGTCCTTCCTTGTACATGTATTAGCCCCTTAATGCCGAGTCTTTCACTTTGTCCAACCTTGTACTGAGAGTTCTGTTTTGTACTAAATAGTAAGTGAGGGAGTTGGGTTTAACACCGTGTTGAACAATATTTCAGTTATACAATTTCAGGGTTATGCTGGGATAAAAGCCCAAAATGGTACAAGTATTAGACATTTACCACTTTGGTGAAACCCACAAGCAGATGGTGTGGACAAACCATCATAATCATTTGTTTGTTTGTTTGTTTGTTGTTTAACGCCGCACTGAGCAATATTCCAGCTATAGTACGGCGATCTGTAAACAATCTAGTCTGGACCAGACAATCCAGTGATTGACATCATGAACATCAATCCACTCAATTGGGATACAATAACATGCATTAACCATGTCAGTGAGCCTGACCACCTGATCCTGTTAGTCGCCTCTTACAACAAGCATAGGCAAGCATTGGTTGCTGAAGACCTATTCTACCCCGGATCTTCACGGGTCGACTTAAAAGCCAATATCATAGGATTCTGACATGCCTATGGGATGCAACTCTGCACAGCAAATCATTGTGACAAGACAACTGTACGCCCTTACCAAATAGAAAAAATGACTTCACTCATGGCACTGATCACAATTTCTGAACCAACTGCACCTGCCGCATGAGATAAAACCATCTTAATAAAGGAACACAAAGTTAATCACAAGAAATAAATTACAAGGAAATGCAGGTTTGCGAAAAAGTTAACAAAATGTTTTGCCACAAAATTTCAGTAGAACCTTGTTTTCTACAGAAGTAACTTGAGTATGAGAGTTGTTTCGAGCGTAGTTAACTTTTTTAGATGGGGGGGGGGTGCAAATAAGATTATTCACTCTTTATTCAAGTTAACTTTCATAAGGAAAAGTGCTTTCTCTAAAAAAATCCAGGGGGCAACTGTCCCCCAGCTGGCTACGGCACTGGGTTTCTACTGAAGCAGCCAGTCAAGGACTGTGGACAGGAAGCCCTACAAGCTGCAGAGTTAACTGCCTGGCCAGTCTGACCAGCGGGCACACGATTACAGAACCCTTTCATGTTATTCCACAATCGCCCATACAATGTGGTGGCAGAAGGATATACAATCTATTATAAACCAGCCTCTCCAAGAAGCCTTGAAGGAAATAGAAGACTTCTTACTAGGTCTTTAGTAAGACAGAATTAACATTAGGATAGAAATACTTTACTACTTTCTTCAATAATTAGAAGGAAGACTGATAAAAAGTTAACAGTTCCTTGTTCACAAGAAAACAATTATACTGATTACCTTTTGATGTTTAAGAAAGATTTACGTCAAGTAACAAACAAAGGATGAAAAGTACCAGGAAAATATCCAAATGTGTAATTGACCCACATGAAAGAAATTCTGCCCAAACAGTAACACAGCTTGGAGAGCCCGGCTCTTCAAAACCAAATCTGTTACACTTTTTAACGATCCAGGTCAATATATCCTCCCTACCTGTGATGGCCAGATGATTGTCACAAAAGTTCACCGACCACATTGTTCAGGCGTGCTCATCATCAGTTGTATTATTGTGACAATTTCACCTAGCTCTATTGAAGAAGGCTGCTGTAATGGAAGAAGCCGGCAATGTTTGATCATCAGATAAAGTCGAATCAACTAACGTGTCACAAGGGAGCACCCGTCTTCTAACAAACGGCGCTGAAGCGCAAGTCGACACAGACGATGAGTGCTGTAATGATGCTGTATTGTGCTGCTCAGCACCGTCGTCTTGCTCTGTGAAGAAACACACTTCCAGTAAATATGCACGTCTCGTTAAGTCAGGAATTGAGCATTTTTGCTGCCACCTTGCGAGTTGGTGCGAGTCTTTCCGACAGCGGCAAATGTTGGGAGCACAACATTGATGGAACATGGATAGATGGCGGGGAGGCTGTGGCTAGCTGTTGATACATCATGTTGTTGTCAGACAACTTATTCCTGATATTTATTGATCAAAACACTAATACAGCTGTTGTAGAGATCACTGCAATGATTCATTACAGACATCCAAGTGAGATAATTAGGCACCACATTCAGTGAGTAAGCGATCTTGGTTTTCTACTGTTTTCAGAAATATTCTAGCAATATGAAGGCAGTGGATTCTAACAACCACATTATGAGTGAGTTGGGTTTTTCAATGTTTTTAGAAATATTCTAGCAATATGAAGGCAGTGGATGCTAGCAATCACATTGTGAGTGAGTGAGTGAGTGAGTGAGTGAGTGAGTGAGTTGGGTTTTACACCTTTTTAAATAATATTTCAGCAATATTAAAGCAGGGTACACCAGTTGGGCTTCACACATTGTACCATGTTTGGAATGAGACCCAGACCTTTAACATGACAAGCCAATGATTTAACCACTATACTACCCCACCATATCATGACCAATCACTCACATCAACCATGGTCTGGTATTTGATAGAATTATTCCCAGACATTCCATTACTATTTAGCATTAAAAAATGTTTTGTATCTCCAACAAATTTTACCAACAATCTTAGTTGCTTTTGAAAACATGATAAAAACATATCTCCATATTTTCATGTTATAGGCATCAGAGTATTTTTATACAGGCTTTATGTCGTACTTATCTAAATGTGTTGGTTTCATAATTGGAAAACAAATATCCTGTTTATTTTGTATCGTGATGTTTTTCCAGATTAACCATCTAACAAACCTAAGCATACCAAAACTCTTTAACAGGAATTCAAATCTATAAATGTGACATTTTCTTCCCTTCCTTAGATCCATCAAATGTCATTAATGCTGCTTTTGATTTTTAATTTCTTGACATAAAACTTGTATCAGTGCATAAAGTTTAAGGCACACTGCAGGCTTCCGATGTAAAATATTTCTGTTGTTGTGCATAAAATGTCGGCTTCAAACCTTACTGCAGTTAGACCCTGTTAAAACCAGATACTGTCCAGATTAAACAGGTTTCACAGTATCTGGAGCTAAGAGCCATTTCAAGTCATATGATACTAGGGGTGACAGGTTTAAAAGACAGTTATCTGAGGAAATAGAAGATTCTGAAGTACAGTGAAAAACAGGATTAGCCCAACTGTCTGACACAAATGTAAGACAATATCCAGTAGGGATAACTAATCTAATGGTTCCTCTATGTCTAGAAGATCTGAAAGGGTAGAGCTATCTAATTGTAATATCAAGACCAAGGGAAAGAAAAACAGCCAGAGGTATCAGCAAATTTTAAAAAAAAGACAAGTAATTGATAATATGATCAGTACATTAATTTTTTTATCTGTTATCCATAAAAAGAAGTATGATGTGTTCAGGTTCTTCTTACTTCAAAATGCCTATCAAAGACCTTACAGATCTCAATTTAAAATAGGTTTTGTTATGACGTAAATACTTCCAAAACAATAGTATAGGTCACCGAGGGGCAATACTCCAGGACAATAGTGCAGATCATAGAGGGACAATACTCCAGGACAACAGTGCAGGTCACAGAGGGACAATACTCCAGGACAATAGTGCAGGTCACAGAGGGACAATACTCCAGGACAATAGTGCAGGTCATAGAGGGGCAATACTCCAGGACAACAGTGCAGGTCACAGAGGGACAATACTCCAGGACAATAGTGCAGGTCACAGAGGGACAATACTCCAGGACAATAGTGCAGGCCACAGAGGGACAATACTCCAGGACAACAGTGCAGGTCACAGAGGGACAATACTCCAGGACAATAGTGCAGGTCACAGAGGGACAATACTCCAGGACAATAGCGCAGGCCACAGAGGGACAATACTCCAGGACAACAGTGCAGGTCACAGAGGGACAATACTCCAGGACAATAGTGCAGGTCACAGAGGGACAATACTCCAGGACAATAGTGCAGGCCACAGAGGGACAATACTCCAGGACAATAGTGCAGGCCACAGAGGGACAATACTCCAGGACAATAGTGCAGGCCACAGAGGGACAATACTCCAGGACAACAGTGCAGGTCACAGAGGGACAATACTCCAGGACAACAGTGCAGGCCACAGAGGGACAATACTCCAGGACAATAGTGCAGGTCATAGAGGGGCAATACTCCAGGACAACAGTGCAGGCCACAGAGGGACAATACTCCAGGACAACAGTGCAGGCCACAGAGGGACAATACTCCAGGACAATAGTGCAGGTCACAGAGGGACAATACTCCAGGACAACAGTGCAGGCCACAGAGGGACAATACTCCAGGACAATAGTGCAGGTGATAGAAGGACAATACTCCAGGACAATAGTGCAGGTCACAGAGGGACAATACTCCAGGACAATAGTGCAGGTCATAGAGGGACAATACTCCAGGACAATGGTGCAGGCGATAGAGGGACAATACTCCAGGACAATAATGCAGGCCACAGATGGACAATACTCCAGGACAATGGTGCAGGTGATAGAGGGACAATACTCCAGGACAATAGTGCAGGTGATAGAGGGACAATATTCCAGGACAATAGTGCAGGTGATAGAGGGACAATACTCCAGGACAATAGTACAGGCCACAGAGGGACAATACTCCAGGACAACAGTGCAGGTGATAGAGGGACAATACTCCAGGAAAATAGTGCAGGGCACAGAGGGACAATACTCCAGGACAATAGTGTAGGTGATAGAGGGACAATACTCCAGGACAATAGTGCAGGTGATAGAGGGACAATACTCCAGGAAAATAGTGCAGGGCACAGAGGGACAATACTCCAGGACAATAGTGCAGGTGATAGAGGGACAATACTCCAGGACAACTGTGCAGGCCACAGAGGGACAATACACCAGGACAATAGTACAGGCCACAGAGGGACAATACTCCAGGACAATAGTGCAGGTGATAGAGGGACAATACTCCAGGACAATAGTGCAGGTGATAGAGGGACAATACTCCAGGACAAAAGTGCATGTGATAGAGGGACAATACTCCAGGACAATAGTGCAGGTGATAGAAGGACAATACTCCAGGACAATAGTACAGGCCACAGAGGGACAATACTCCAGGACAATAGTGCTGGTCATAGAGGGACAATACTCCAGGACAATAGTGCAGGTCATAGAGGGACAATACTCCAGGACAATAGTACAGGCCACAGAGGGACAATACTCCAGGACAATGGTGCAGGTCATAGAGGGGCAATACTCCAGGACAAAAGTGCAGGCCACAGAGGGACAATACTCCAGGACAATAGTGCAGGTGATAGAGGGACAATATACCAGGAATATAGTGCAGGTCACAGAGGGACAATACTCCAGGACAATAGTGCAGGTGATAGAGGGACAATATACCAGGAATATAGTGCAGGTCATAGAGGGACAATACTCCAGGACAATAGTGCAGGTGATAGAGGGACAATATACCAGGAATATAGTGCAGGTCACAGAGGGACAATACTCCAGGACAATAGTGCAGGTGATAGAGGGACAATATACCAGGAATATAGTGCAGGTCACAGAGGGACAATACTCCAGGACAATAGTGCAGGTGATAGAGGGACAATGTACCAGGAATATAGTGCAGGTCACAGAGGGACAATACTCCAGGACAATAGTGCAGGTGATAGAGGGACAATATACCAGGAATATAGTGCAGGTCACAGAGGGACAATAGTGCAGGTAATAGAGGGACAATACTCCAGGGCCCACTTGCACAAAGCGATCTTAGCGTTAAGACTATCGTAAGCCCATGTTAAAGTATGGGGGGCTAAGATCAGCTGAGCACTAAGATGGCTTTGTGCAAGTGGGCCCAGGACAAGTGATAAAGTTGACACCAACATTCTGCTTCACTTTCATTCATTAGTCCAGCACGGATGGTCACAGGCGGGGGCACAGAAGGAGTCTGACATCCTACACACCTCACGTGGGTAAATGGGGGATGTTATTGAAATTATAACACAGGAAAATAGTTTGTAAAGGGAAATGAGAAAACTTCAGACTGTATTCAAAGGGTAAACCTAGTTTGAATGAACAAATACTGGCTACTGCACACACAGACACAGAGAAATATTGAACAAATTTGGTTATCTTATCAGTTTTTTTCTGCCAGTGCAATATCAAAGAAATATAGATTTTGTCCAAAGCATAACACCAATCTTTTTAGAAAGGAATCTGTATCCTTCAAAGGATGTTTCACAATCTGTAATAAAACCGATTCATCTCAAATTAAATGTTTATGATAGACATTTACCAGCAGAGGTTTAGGTGACACTGGCAGATGAGGCTGCCAGAGCAGCTTCCAGCATCAACCCACTGCTACATTTCATTACAAGACGATGGGAGTCGGTAAATATGTCTTTCATAAAACTGGGAATTTAAAATGGACTCTTTGTATTCTCCTCTTATATGTCTGGGGGAAATTGATTTCTATCGATTTTTTTGTCTGTTGTCATAAAGGTATATTTTTATGGCCCATTCCAGGTCCTGGTGGAACAAGAGCCAGTTGTATGGAATATTGGTGGCAATGTGCTAGGGAAATAACATGGTAATCCCCTGGCTAAAAAACTAACTCATAAATACCGACCAGCGAGGCTGTATCATAACACAAGCTGTCATACATTCACAAACCCAGCCACAGAATCACACAAAGTTAAATCCATACATATTAAAAATATTGGTTCCACAGAATGGCAAATCATACTTGACAGGCTATTGGGAAGTTCCAGTGTACCACTGTGACCGGCCAGACATTCCTGGACCCCACTTCCACTAGACTGACCTACGAGTCTTCACCCTTCTTCTTGTCTCCTGGAGACCTGGAAGCAGACAACCCCCGCTGCCCTGCCCAGATTGGGGGGAGACCCACAGGCATGCACATTAGCCAGCATTGTTAAGGACCTGGCCAAGTTAACCATCCTCGACTATGATCAGACATGTGGCAAATGAGGAGAAAATACTTATTGATGAGAAAAAGAAGAAAAACAGAATCAGTTAATGGAAATAAGACTGTGGACTGAGGAGTGGGGTCTGTCTTCAAACTAAACATAACTCAAGTGAGAACCGTCTCGCCTGTGATGAACATTTTCATTTGTAAAGGTTAAAACTTACTCATGACAGAAAATGAGGATTGAGATTCTTGACAAGTGGATGTGGAAAACTTTGTCTAAGACAGGATTATAACTTGATCAATTACAAATTGTAAGAAAGCCTTGATATATTATTGTTCATTAAGGGGTGAACTATTGAACCGAGGACATCCCATTACGGGGCATGTCACAATGACCTTCGAACTTTGAACGACCAATGAAATGACAAACAGAAGTTAGCCAATCAAAAAGCAGCTCTCTGAAGCTGTATAGCAGTAGTTTCAAACTGGCGACTATGCTTTGAAAAATATTTTGGCAAAGTTGTTGATTCAAAATTTCAAAAAAGAACATACTGGACTGTCGACAGATGGCCTAGATTGTATGGCAGTACTTCCCAGGGGCAATGCAAAGTCTCTTCCTTTCAAATGTTTATCCCATTGAAGCAACAGATAGACAATGTTTCTGACAGATTAAATCGTACAGCCCGTAACTGTGATTCGGAATATCCAGTACATAAACTTTTCAAGGTTGCATGATTCTGACACATTCGACTGTAACTTTCCTGTTTCTAGATTTTCGAAACGATCTTAGCGAAGATTAATCTTAACAACTTACGTTCAAAGATAAGATATCTTAAGCTTAAGATAAGATACATTTTCAAAACTATTTTAAGTATGCCACCATCTTAGATGAAGATAAGATGACCTTACGATAGATATGGAGCTATCTTAGATTTACAACAGTCTTCAATATCTTACAATAGTTTTAAAAATAGGTTATGACAGTCTATGATTTCCCTATGATTACTTTACGATAATTTCAGGGCTAGGATCTTTTCAAAAATCTATGCCCTGTTCTGGAAAGTGACACCCTGATTGGTCAGATGAAAGATTGGTAGCAAGAACTAAGATTTGATTTCAATGAGAATGGGTCCAGACTGCAACAATATTTCAAAAACTTGTTTTCTTCCCATTTGCTGAACAAGTTGGTTGGTTCGAAGTTTGTCGAGGATGCAACGCGACGAGGGGTGTTTCACAGGCTTCCGCAACCACATCAGTTGCAACTGGAAATAAGATCTGGCAACTGAAATGGTCACCACCTAACATAAATCAGAGGAAGCAGTTTTCACCAGTATTTTCTCCCAGTGGGAGTCCTCAATCAATAGCAAGTCCTTGCTTCCATTCCGCTGGACACAAGTTTCAGTACATGGAGGGAGTTACTTGATGTGTGGAGAGCAGCTTCTCCATATATTCATGCGCGACAAAGAATAGTACTGGAATTAATTTTAATTATATGTCAAGCGAGGGTTTTCCCCATGTCTTGAGTTATATATTAGGCATTTTAACCTCTGTCTCTTATCACCAACAGCTCCTGAAATGCTCCACTTTACTCCGTTGTGTGTTGGGTTCCAATGATGCTTTGTTTCTGTCATGACAAGGCTACCTAGCCCCACAATGGGAACAGATGCATGATCACTGAATCTGGGACTTGAATCCAGGATCCCCTGAGTGAGTGAGTGAGTGAGTGAGTGAGTGAGTGAGTGAGTAAGTGAGTAAGAGAGTGAGTTTGTTTGTTTAGTGCTACACTCAGCAATATTCCAGCTATATGACGGCGGTCTGTAAATAATCAAGCCTGGACCAGACTTTCCAGTGATTGACATCATGAGCATCGATCCACGTAATTGGGATCGATGACATCAACCAAATCAGCGAGCCTGACCACCTGATCCCATTAGTCACCTCTTACAACAAGCATAGTCGGCTCTTACGGCAAGCATGGTTTGCTGAAGACCTATTCTACCCCGGATCTTCATGGGTCGATTAACATTGGGAGCCGGGTTTATCTTCTGACCTTATCTCCTGGAACATGTGAGGGGCTGGACTCAGCTGATCACAGTTAATTGTCAAACAAATAAGAGTGTGTGCTGTAATTTGATTGGTTGAAAGACATGTTGAAAGACAGGGATGCATGGACAAAGAATGGAACTATATCAATCTTAAATTTAAAAAACATGCCATTCGGCTTCTGTGAAATGGATACCAAGTTAGTAAAATATTCCGTTTTGTTAAATATTTACCAGAATAACTTTGTTTTAGATGGGTTTTTACCACATTCTGCTAACCAGGTGAGTTGTTTTCACAGAAGCATTTGACATTATAACATCCCAGAGTGATGTCATAGCATTCCAGAGTGACGTCATAGCATTCTAGGTGACGTCATAGCATTCCAGGTGACGTCATAGCATTCCAGAGTGAAGTCATAGCATTGAAGGTGACGTCATAGCATTGCAAGTGATGTCATAGCATTGCAGGTGATGTCATAGCATCCAAGAGTGAAGTCATAGCACCCCAGAGTGACATCATAGCATTTCAGGGTGACATCACATCATTCCTGGTGACGTCATAGCATCCAAGAGTGACGTCATAGCATTCCAGGTGACGTCATAGTATCCAAGAGTGACGTCATAGCATTCCAGGTGACGTCATAGCATCCAAGAGTGACATCATAGCATTCCAGGTGACGTCACATAATACCAGGTGACGTCATAGTATCCAAGAGTGATGTCATAGCACCCCAGAGTGACATCATATTATTTCAGAGTGACATCACAGCACCCCAGAGTGACATCATGGCATTCCAGGTGATGTCACATCATTCCAGGTGACATCATAGCATTCCAGGTGACATCATAGCATTCCAGAGTGACATCATAGCATTCCAGGTGATGTCATAGCATTCCAGGTGACGTCATAGCACCCCAAAGTGATGTCATAGCATTCCAGGTGACGTCATAGCATTCCAGGTGACGTCATAGCATTCCAGGTGATGTCATAGCATTCCAGGTGATGTCATAGCACCCCAAAGTGATGTCATAGCATTCCAGGTGACATCATAGCATTCCAGGTGAAGTCATAGCATTCCAGGTGATGTCATAGCATTCCAGGTGATGTCACATCATTCCAGGGTGATGTCATAACATTCCAGACTGACATCATAGCATTCCAGAGTGACGTCATAGAAATTCCAGAGTGCAGTCATGTCTTGTCTGCCTCATCACTGAGAGAGTTCATGTAGATACATTGTTTCAGAAGATGCCTGATAACTGTTGTATGTTACAAAGTTTATCAATAATATTTGTGCGTTTAATTGAGTATTTGTTGCCCCCAAAATTTAACTCAATACTCAAATCTGAAAAGACACTTAACCCCAAATAAGGGTATACTTGGGGTGGTTAGTAGGAGAGGGTGCTTATTTTGGTATGCCAGTCAAAGGATAAAGGGCAGTAGCTTAGTGGTTAAAGCATTTGCTCATCACACCGAAGGCCTGTGTTTGATTCCCCAATTGGGTACAATGTGTGAAGCTCATTGCTGGTGTCCCCTGCTGTAATAGTGTTGGAATATTGCTAAATGCGGCATAAACAATATTCACTCACTCACCCAAAGGATGAAACCTCTGATACAAGTTAAAAGGAGGTAACACAATATTTACACTGACGGATTTTGAACAAACATCAATCAAACTTCAAATTTACAACTTATAATCATAATTACAATCAGGTACAGCAGTTTTAAACCTCCTGATACATCTATCGATAGTAACACAGATATAAAAATAAAATCAGTTTATTGCTTTTATGTTCAAGGAATTTGTTTTTAAGAAGGCATTAAGAATTCCAAATTTTGACAGTTTTAAGACAAAAACATAACAGCAGCTCAGATGACTAATTTTGGAAATCCATAATTTATCTCTCTAGAGATCTCAGATGAAAAAAATTGTTTCAAAGTTTTAGCAAGTTAATGAATATTCTTGAAAAGTTGAATGCACATAGCGGTTTCAGGTCACTTACTTGGAATTAAAGCTCACCTGGTAAACTTGCCTTTTGTTAAATGGGGTCTACAATGAATGGCTAAATCAGGTGTGTTTCTGGAGATATATATAATTAGAAGGGTCACTGTCAATCTTTATCAACATAATAAGTTTGAAGCACCATAAAAATAGCCAGGTGAGCTACAGCCTGTGTCTGTACTTCATATATTTCAGACCTGTGAAGATCCGGGGTAGAATAGGTCTTCAGCAACCTATGCTTGCTGTTAAAGGCGACTAACGGGATCGAGTGGTCAGGCTCACTGACTTGGCTGATACATGTCATCATATCCCAATTGTGTGGATCGGTGCATATGTCAGTCACTGGATTGTCTGGTCCAGACTTGATTATTTACAGACCAGTGTACTATAGCTTGAATATTTCTGAATGTAGCATTAAACAAACAAATCATATATTTTAACTGACAAACACAATAATGTTGCTACACTTATGTAACCAATGCAATAGCATTACTACACTTTGTGAGCCAGTCACAAACTCCAATCCCAGTGACGACCCAACACAAAGTAGGAAATGGTTAGTGGAACAAGAAACGAATGCTGCCAACCTGCAATACAAACATTTGGCTGTAAGTGGACATGGTGCCTGTCTTGAACCTCCTCCGTCTGGCTCCTCATCACAAGGCCCAGGAACTGGACATGATGGCCAATGACCAACATGAAAGAGATGCTGCTGTCGTAACCATTACACTGTGGAAAGTGATGCATTGCTGTATCAAAGGGCCAGATATTGATGCCAGCAGGATGCAGCTTTCGACTGGAGTTTTCTCTTTCCACAAAGTTAACATCTTCATTTGGTCCTGTCAGTGTTGGAGTCAGTGTCAGTGATGTGACAGGCAATGGTGTCGCAGCTTAGAAATAATTGAAAATTCTTTTATGTGAAACTAAAGAGACTAGCACTTGTCAGAAGACATTCTTTAATAAATGGTTGAAGAAAAACAAATGGTTGAATAATAATAATAAATGGTTGAGGAATAATAACAAGAGTTTGCCACTAACGTGGCTATATCCTCCGCCCTGTTGCAGAATTTATGACATAATTAAATCTAAAAAAAACCTAACCCTTTTTAACCGAGGTGGAACTTGTCATGGAAATTGTTAAAAAAAGAAGAGTTTGGAACCTAAGTCCATCTTTTTGCCTTGGAAAGGTAAAAAATAAAATTTCTAAAATTTCTCAATAGCAAAAGGCACCAGTTCAGCATGTACCTGACAAACCTGCAAAGTTTCATGAAAAAATATTGAACGGTTTATGAGTTATGCTCCGGAAATGAACCCTACCCTCACAGAACCTAAGTCCATCTTGTTGCCATGGAAATGTAAAAAAATTCTAAATTTCTAAATAGCAAAAGGCACCAGTTCAGCATGTCCTCGACAGACCTGCAAAGTTTAATGAAAAAATATTGAACGGTTTCTGAATTATGCTCCGGAAACGAAACGTGACAGACGGACGGACGTATGGACGACGGAGCTGTTTCTTTATCCCCTGCCAACTTTGTTGGGTGGGGGATAATAAATGGCTGAGGAATAATAAATGGTTGAAGAATAATAAATGGTTGAAGAATAATAAAACACACCAAAATTGATACAGACATATTTGTTTCCATCCTTTGGGGCATAATTTGAACTGAATTCTTCAACCCAAACTTATACTTGTAGCTCACCTGCCTCAAGCATGTAACTGTTTGGGTATACAAAATGATATACTAATCATAAACCAAAGCACCAATCTTAATAAATAGAGCCTCTCTATCTAATGAAAAACATTGTTTTGTCCTACATCTACAACAGTTAAAGCTGTGTTGTGTGTCAGTTAGAATGTTTCAAATCAAGCCAAAATTCACATGAACATTGTCCTGTATTCATGTTTCAGAAAAAGATTAGTTCATAAATACTATTTTGTGTGAATTGTACATTTAGATGTTAGCTGAGTCCAGTAGTGATGCAAAAAGCAAGCTGTAAATATTCAATACAAATGGTATCATCACTTCTTGTGAGGTTTCTAAAATAACCATAAGCCATATTCACTGAAAACCTTACATCTAATTCTTTATGCCACAAATGTTTATCTTCTTGAAAATATTCTCTTTCTAGTTTGTAAAGTGAAGTGTTTTTTGCCAAATCTGTCTTCTTATTAGAAAGGCTTCCTGTTTCATTCTGAAACACACACAAAAAATTAAATCTTTTTTGTTTTTCTGAGGAGTGAGCACCTGCTGTTTTTCTGATGTGACATGAGGGTCCATGTCTCAGTGATCCTCCTCATCCATTAGTGGCCTGTGGCCAGGTGTGTCCAGCCTGTCCCAGCAGCCCTAGCCCAACTTTAAGGGAAGCTCCACCGTAATCAATACACCATGATGAACAATCACATCTAAGGGACCGACCATTTGACATTCTAGGAATGGGGCTGGGGACTTTATATGGAGATGAGATATTTTTTCAGGTACATCTACAAAATTTGATAGTTCTTTTATAAATACTATGAGCTTAAATTAAAAAATAAAATAAAGCATTTCGCAACAATGTATTTTTTGAGGCAGACAATTTCTTTTATTCACAAAATTCTGAAGAATAATTATATTTGGGACAATAAAATCCCAGTTCCCCTCCTACCCCCCAAAACCAAATAGTCAGTCCCTAAAATGTCTTTGAAATAAGGGGACCCAACCCATCAGGTAATACACAGAATTCAGGAACTTAATCAGTTGTATGAATGATAGCTAAAAGTTTAGGGCAGGAAACTTTCTGAAGAGTTATTGCCTTTGGTTGATGTTCCTAGATACAAATCATAATAACCAACTTTGACACCTTGACCAAAAATTGGTCTTGGTCAGAAAGCTTTATCAGGGTAGACATTTTCTACAATGTGTTTGTTTCTCAAGTACATACCATAGACACATGATAGAGGTTTGAATCAATAATTTTGTTGGATAAACATGATAGAAACATGATAAATATACTACATATTAAGACAACTCTAGGATGACCTTGGGTGGAGTTGAGAATTGGGTATTTAGAAATGGGCCAAGGATATGAGTGGAAGGTTGGTGGTTCAATCCCTGGGCGTGTCATACCAAAAGATGTTAAAAGATGGTACATGTTGGTACCATGCCTGGTGCTTGGCATTAAGGTGAACAAATAAGGGCTCGTTGGCTCGGAGTCAGGATACTGTATCTGAGTGGGGTATTCATGCTAAACTGCGGCATGCTATCTCAGTGGGCTAGCACTATAAAATCAGCATCAGTCCGGACTAGAACAAGCACACACACACCCACACCCACACCCACACCCACATCCCAGAGAACAAATTAAGATAGGAATCCACCGAAACATGCAAAAGTCTAGAATTACTGGGCAAGTCTAGATTGCTTCTACTCTAGCCTGACATTAAGCATTGTTAAGGGTTCCATTTAGATTTTTAAATTTTGTAGATTTATAGTCTTTAATAAGATTTGACTTAGGTAATTAATATAGACTTTATTTCTGTGACTAAATGTTAGTCTAACACACAGACACCTACACAGACACACACGTGCATGCACATTGCTATATAAGTGGAACAATCTTGAACATGTTGTTAAACCCCATTTAACCTCACCTCACCTCACCTCACCATACCATCAAATGTCTGTAGATCATAGCTTCCAAGATACTTTAACTAGTCTGTCTCAAACACACACAACACAAATGCCTTGGGCAATGGATCACAGCTATCAGATAAAAGTCATCCAATACTACAACATTTGAATTACAACACAATTTAGTTTGGTTGACATTGTAACCAAATTAGAATTTAAATTAACCAATTGAAACCAGCAACATTAGACACAGAACAAACACTAGTCAAGTATAAATCTTTTTCGTTTCCATTTCCGTCAGCTGCCTAAAGAGGCATCAGTAGTGATGAGCATCGGCTGGTCGAGTCTGGTGGCCGCACTCCGCCCAGGAAGGATGGCAGAGAGTCAGGGAGCTAAGCAATCAATGGCTGATCCTCGCGGCAACCAAATCAGGCTGTCAGGTGGGAATAATGAAACCTGTGATGAATGGTGCAGCCGAACTGACTTACCTGCTCCGAGACAAGTGGCCACCGCCTGGATTACACTTCACGATGGTATCAGACAGGATGAAGATGGTCGCTGCTGCTGCTGCTTTAGAGACAACAGAGCAGATTAGGCCACGATTAGATGAAAACGTTTCTGTTTCATTCATGGTCAGAGGGAGGCTAATTGTGAGTTGGCTGAAGAGAGGTGGTAAACATTTGTAGGTAAATTGAGCTGAAACCATTTTTATAATTAAATGAATTGTGGGTAGCCTAACTTGGCTTGATTTCCCACCAGAGCAGAAAGTTTTTTTGTGGCTTGTTTGTTGTTAAACGCTGCACTCAACAATATTCCAGCTCTATGTCCACTGTCTGTAAATAATCGCGTGATTGACATCATGAGCATCAATCCACGCAATCGTGATACGATGACATGCCTCAACCAATTCAACAAGCCTGACCACCTGATCACGTGGGTCGCATAGTCGTCTTTTACGTCAAACATGGGTTGATGAAGACCTATTCTAACGCGGAACTTTACAGGTAGAGCAGAAAGTGTAGGGCACATACTGTTTTCGGAAGGAATATTCGTAAAAGACTGAATAACGCCAGAGGTTCCCCAAACCTTCTCAGATGAAATATTATTGGCCAGACTCATTAAGATTCATGTTTTACAAACTTGTGGCCGGAAAAAAGAAAGAAGTGGTTTGAGTTCATTGGGGTGAGGGCGTCATCGTAAGAATAAGCCCTTCTGAAATGTCTATAAAACAACAAAGTTAACTTTATATACATGTTTATATCAATCTCATTAAAATCAGATCTTAGTTCTTGCTGCCGCTAAACAAAGATCTGAGGACATCCCATTACAGGACCGACCTTTCGCGAACATTAACCAATCAGAAGGCAGCTTTCTCATGCTTTACGGCACTAATTTCAAATTGGCGACTACGCTACGAAACATATTTTGACAAATTCTCGCTTAAAAATTTGAAACCTGATGAAAAGAACATTCTCGAATGGCTAATATATGGTCTAGAATGTATAGATTCAGTCGTTAAACCCGTAACTATCGTTCGGAATAGTCCGTTTTAAACTTTTCGAGGCTGCAGGATTAGAAATCACATTCCAACTGCCACTTTCATGATCTGGTAAGCGACGCTCTGATTGGTCGGATTAAAGGTCGGTCTGACGTGACCCGTAATGGGATGTCCTCAGATCTTTGTTTAGCGGTAGTGAGAATTAAGATCTGAATTCAATGAGATTGATGTTAATGTTAGCACCATTCAAAACTGGGATTCACCAAAAGATGATAAAAGATGGTGCTAGTTATTACCCTGCCTGGTGATTGGCATTAAAAGGATAAAACAAGGACTGGTTGGCTTGGCGTCAGTAAACTGTGTGTGATAGGGTTTTCATGTTAAATTGAGGCATGGTATCTAGCAGGGCTAGCACTCACCCACACATACTGACAGTTTGAGGGTCACCAGTAACCAAGAAATGGTTGGTTGGTTGTTTAACGCTACACTCAGCAATATCCAAGCTATATGACTGTGGTCTGTAAATGATAGAGTCTGGACCAGACAATCCAGTGATTGATAACATGAGCATCGATTCACGCAATTGGGATACGAGCATGGGTATGGTGCTGACAAAGCTAGAAACATAATCGGGGCGAACCGGGATTTGAACCCAAAACATAGGTTCCTGGCGTGCCCAAGGGACGCTACTCTGCACAGCGAATTGCGGCGCCCCCCGTGTCACCCTATGATGCATGATGTTCATACAATGTATCACACTTTGGAAACATGCTTTTACAAGTAGCCTCCATCACCACCCTAATGCTCATTTGAATCTGAGGGCTAACAGGCTTGAAAAATCTGGAAGGTTTCATATAGACACATTGAAAGGTTTATGAGTTTAGTTTATGGGTGGGTGGTTGAGTGAGTGGTTGAGTGGTTGAGTGAGTGAGTGAGTGAGTGAGTGAGTGAGTGAGTGATGTCACTGGAGGGGACATCAAGACTGGTTTAAGTGGGAATCACATGCCTACATCACCACCCCAACGCTCATTTGACAGGCTTGATAAATCTGGAAGGTTTCATGGAGACATATTGAAAGGTTTATGTCTTTAGCACAAGAAACAAACCATACCCTCATTTAAACTTATTGCCTGGGAAATGAAAAAATAACATATTCAAAACTTGCTGAATATCAAAAGGCACCAGTTCAGCACATGCCTGGAATGTTCACAAAGAATTATTGAATGGTTTGTGAGTAATGCCCCAGAAAAGAACCAGACCATCATTAACATTACTCATTTGAACATAAATCTGACTTGTTGCCATGGAAGCACAAGAAAAGGTTAGTGATATCATATCCCAAAAAAATAACTGCATTGGCATTTAGTCAGCACTGAAAGAATACATCTACTTAGTTTTAACTTTTAACATATAATTTGATTTAAAACTTTTAAAAATTTAAAAAAAACATTCCCATAATACACAACTGTTGATTGGTATCTCAGACATCTTATCTTTGAAAATCAATAAATTTGCTTTTTTGGCAGCACAAATTTACATTTCAAACATGAAAGAGGTCATGTGGTTGTAAATTCAATTCTTACCCAAATCTTTACTGAACCAATTTATTTTTACACAAAATAATCCAGCCACAGATTACTTTTTACAAACTGTTGCAGGAATGAGTGATGGTTAAGTAGACATGATGAAATTTAAACAAGTTCTTTCAGTTTTCATTTACAAAGTTTATTTACAAAGTTTTACTAAGAAATTTTAAAACAGTTTATAAGTAATGATCTGGAAATGAAAGGTAATGGATGGACAGATGAGTCCAGGTCCATGGGCTTTGTAGCCCACCAGAATATTTGGAAGAATGAGAATATGCAAACATTAATATCAAAAGTTTGGACACAATAAAGCAAGAATATTTTATTATGAAAGACCATAGAAAGACAGACACAAAATATGCAAAAAAACACCATTCTATTCTATGTACCAGATATTTACTGATATATATACAGTTTCATAACGAGCCATACAAAAATGGCTGATTAATGGACAAACAACAAAAGCAGCATGGCTGCCTGGATGGCACTCTTTCTCACTCATTGTTCTCAAACTAGTTCAAAATGAAGGCTCAGTGTTGCATACAGAACTGTTGTCTACTATGTAAGTCTACACCCCATTACAAGTCTCATTATACCACTGCCGTGATATTGCTGGAATATTGCTAAATGCGACGTAAAACAGTACTTGCTCTCTCACTTATTCACTCGCCCCCAAAACCTCAATCCTTCACTCTCCATAAAACAAGATTCTAAGTCTTGAATAGCTGCAATATCACTCACTCACTCACACAGTCTTATGATTATTGAGATCATTGTATCATATCCCAGAACTATGTTACCATAAGTAGGTAAATTACATCTTTTCTTCATAGACATATTCATCCAATACACTTATACCAGCCATGTTCACTATTGAGAAAAAATTATTAGTAAAAAAAAGAAAGAATCGTCACGATATGGCTGAAATATTGCCGATGTGACGTTAAATATTGACTCACTCAAAAACAAAAAAACCCTTTAAGTCAGACACTTCGCTTGGCAAATTTCATGTCCCTCGTCAAAATTTCAATCTCAACAGTCAAAAAGTAATTTGTAATTTAGGGTGAAAAGAAATTTGGAATTTAGGGGGTCATATACTTATTTGAGCATAGTATTTTTATGGACTGGTCGCACAGGGGCAAGCAAACTGTTTCTTTCTTCATACAATTCCAATACCTTCAGCTCTTAATGTCTCAGATATTTCGTACAATAGTAGTTACGCATTTGTTTTTTATAGTCCCCCATGCTCCGACTCCACATGATGGAACATTCTGATGACAGTGTAGTCCGTCCCCAAGGAACAAATCGCACTTTCATCATACTCAACAGAAAAAAATATGATCCTCTTCATGTTGAAACAGTGGCAACATAGTGACGCTCTTTCTAGTCACAGCTTAGGTTTTCATCCACATTACGCTAAAATCTTAAAAGAGTGTATTGGAACCTGTGCTGCCACAAAAAAAAAATCAAATGATACCTAAAAACCGCAAGGAAGGCAGAAAATTGACCATTTCCCTGAAGATTTGAAACATAACGACAGCAATGAGAACTGATCAATTTTGTCTCTGCATTCGGCTTTAACAAGGCTACAATTTTAGGTCTTTTTGCCTTTATCAGAACTGCAAATTGTGGTAATACATCACATATTTCTAAAATGTCTCCAGGGCAATTTAACATGTATCACCATGGAAACAGATTTTTCTGCTGGTTCTTTCCGACGATGAAAGTAAGTAAACGGAATTAAACATAGGGTCTCTCTCGTAATGTACAATAAAGATGGAGAATATATTTTTCATTTCTAGATAAAGGTGATTTCTGTTATTAGCATGATACTGAAATACACAAATACAGATCTCAAGCTCAGCTCTTTAGCTAACCTGGCAACTAACACAAGGCTATCCAATGCTAGATGCTTAAGAGCGGCAACAAGGGGCTTAAGTTCTGTGAAAGAGTTGGGTCTGACGTAGACTAACATCTAGTCTCTGAAATGAAGATATTTTACAGATGACCGCCTCCATGGTCTAGTGGTAGAGCGTCCGCCTGGAGAGCTGAAGGTCCAACGTTCGATCCCCGGCCGTGTCATGCCAAAAGACGTTAAAAGATGGTACTTGTTGTTACCCTGTCTGACGCTCGGCATTAAGGGGCTAAAACAAGGACTGGTCAGTATACTTTGTCTGAGTGGGTTGTTCATGTTAAACTGCGGCATGGTATCCCAGTGAGCTAGCACTATAATTTGGCATCAGTCCGGACTAGTACAAGCAGCCACACACACAAACACACGTGCATGTACATCGCTATATAAGTGCAATAGTCTTGGACGCGACGGTAAACCCCATTTCACCTCACCTATTTTACAGATAAAAACAGTTGTTAAATGATAGTTATGAAATATAATAAAAAGGAGCCAAGAGACTTCATTTTCCTGATAGGGTAGTAATCTAGACTTGCTAAATATTATAGACTTGCATGACTTGTTTCAAGGTCCGTATTACAGGTCTAATGCTGTGTAGCAGGGCGTGGAGTCATCCTACAGATGATATCCTTACCTTGTCAGCCTGCTGACGGGGTTAACCTCTTTGGTCATGTGGACAAGGCGTCCAACCTCAGATCAGAAAGTCTGTGGTTCGAATCCCATCACGGGACTCGGAAATTTTACGGCCGCTACACTGCTTTGAGCCTATTTCAGTTCCAAGCAAATACAGGTTAATGTGGTAGGAAAGGGTTGCAGGTTTTAGGCCATGGACTCCTCCGATGAAACCAACAGGCACTGACATGTTGACAAACCAAGGATCATAATCGCAGCAATTTGGCGTTATAAATCTAGGATCATTGGATAATTCTTGCTCAATAACTGAAGTGTTGTTCCAAGAAGCATTAATGAAGGTTTGTTTCAAGTCATCAATAGCGGTAATCAAATTGTGGTTGCTGTAAATTGTGATCAGTTAGACAATCTGCAGATCTGCAGATCACTTCACACACAATTTAGCCGAAACTAATGAAAACAACATTGCATGAAATTTTGAATAAAATTGATAAAATTGATTACAAACATAAGTTCAGATACAGAGTGAACACTTTATATAATCAGAGAGTGTAAGAACAGGATAAATTGCGTACTTTTAGTACAGATTTGTTGACATGATATTAGTGCTATGTGCTCATGCTGATGGGAAGTTTATAGTGTAGATGAAAAATATCAAACTCAATGTGGCGTGTATTATGCACATTCTACACAAAACAGCTGTGTTTGGGGGGGGGGGGGGGGGGGGGGGAGGAGAGTATGCACTATATTCCAGAAAATATGTTAAACCTAAATCCCAACTTGCCCTGGGCAGTCCTCTTGGAACATTCAGTGTGACTGGGTGAAGATTTGAAACTGCTGTTATTCCAGCAATATCCAGAAAAAATGGGCTTCAGCACTGTAACCATGTGGGGAATTGAACCGGAGTCTTTGGTGTGACAAGTGAACAATTTAACCACTAAGCTACCCAACCGCCTCTCGTGAAGATTACAACTTTGTGAAATATTGATTCTTGAGGCCTGGCTTAACTGTATCTCGGATTTAACTTAGTCTGTCTGTCTTGTCCAGAGTAGCAGGTCCAAGGAATGAACATGGGGGTTCTAGGCTGGCGACATATGTCTCATAATTTCCAAGAATTTTACACTTGCCTATCCTTGCACATGCTCCTATTATAGATGGCGATTTCAATGTTACAATAAAGATTCAACCATTAATGCTTTGAAATTTGAATATTTCTTACCAAAATAGAAATGTCAGTCTAATGATTCAAATAGCAATACTGTTTGCATCCCCGTGATCTGTGTAAATTATTTGCATCCCCGTGATCTCAGTGTAAATTATTTGCATCCCATGATCTCAGTGTAAATTATTTGCATCACCCATGATCTCAGTGTACACTATTTGCAACCCCGTGATCTCAGTGTAAATTATTTGCATCACCCATGATCTCAGTGTACACTATTTGCAACCCCGTGATCTCAGTGTAAATTATTTGCATCACCCATGATCTCAGTGTACACTATTTGCAACCCCGTGATCTCAGTGTAAGTTATTTGCATCCCCATGATCTCAATGTAAACTATTTGCATCCCCGTGATCTCAATGTAAACTATTTGCATCCCCGTGATCTCAGTGTAAACTATTTGCATCCCCATGATCTCAGTGTAAATTATTTGCATCACCCATGATCTCAGTGTAAGTTATTTGCATGATGATCTCAGTGTAATTTATTTGCATCCCCATGGTCTCAGTGTAAATTATTTGCATCCCAATGATCTCAGTGTAAACTATTTGCATCCCCAGGATCTCAGTGTAAACTATTTGCGTCCGTTCCCGATTACAGGATGCAATATTTTGCAAGCGGTAAAACCCTGTATACATACATAGCTATAAGGGAGTACACAAGAGCAGACAACTCATAAAAAGAAGCAGTGATTTAACACTTGAGCACCCTACAGCCCATGACTGGACGTCCCTTCACCCAAAGCCCTTCATAGCTAAATGAGTGGCCATTCATTCTTTAGGAGATTGTGAAGGTTTTACAGGAGAGAGGTAGGCCAGCCATTATTCGTCACAGCTTATAAAGTTAATTGGTGTCTTCAGCGATCAAAGCAGCGGCAGGTCTTGCCTCGTTATGAAGTGCAGCATTAAGACCTCCGATGGCGAGGACAATGATATGTTTGCGTATTGTTCAGTACGAAATGGTAATGTGTCTGGAGTGTGATGGAAAATTACGTCTATCGTGTTCAGAGAGACATCAAATATGTAATTTCCAAAGTTAATGACAGTAATGATTTTGAAGTAGCATAGATAAGTAGCGTTCTGAAAGTGGACAGTAGATTTCTTAAAGTTACTACTTCCATGAATTATATTTTTATCAATAATGTCAATACTGAATATTGTGCATGTTAGAGCTGCTATGTTACTATGGTAACCACTGGACAAAAAGGATCAAATAGAAAAAGACAAATAGAGGACAAAGCTAGAGCATGTAGCTCACCTGTTTCATTACAGTGACGGAGAGGTATCTGTCCCAGGCCCAGGCTCTCATTAAGATGTTTATGCATGCCCTTTTGGAATTAAGAATGCCAACAAGAATAAATCTGACGCCTTCTAGCAGTTGTAGTTTGTAAGGTTTGCCACTTTCCTTTTCATTGATAATAAGCTTTTCAACTTATCAATCACCAGTTTTATTTTGTGAATCATGCTGTGATTTCAGGGTGTTCATATGTCATTAATTCCCACGGCTTTGTCAAATTTAGTTTCAAAAGTCCGTCCATCACAGGTTTCATATTATAAACAATGTCACTAGCTATTTTTGTTAAAAAAGTGAAGTGAAATGAAGTTTAATGTCGAATCCAAGATTTTGGCAGTTATATAGCTCAGTGCATGCACGTGTGTGTGTGTATGTAACTGCTCGTACTAGTCCAGCCTAATTTTATTGTGCTAGCCCACTGAGATATCATGCAGCAGTTTAACATGCATACTAGGGCTGGGACGGGTACCTCGGGTACTCAGGTTGGGTGGGTCCTGAGTAGGACCCGGGTACCCAGTCGACTACCCACAGTACTACCCGGACCCATGAATAGTTACGAGATATACTCGTTAATGACAAAAACTCACTATAGCTCAGTGGTTACACTACAAGTAGCTAATGTCGCATTTCTTTCTGACAATGCACACATTCTTTTTGATTGGATGTGTTTCAGTAAAGATAAAGCTTCCGTCAATTTCAGTGTAACCATGATCTGATTGATTGATACATATATGTATTGAAATAATTTTAGCCAGGGCTGCAGTAAAACAATTCCCAGTCAGACATTTTGTTCCCAACTCTTGAGACCTACAATGGGTACCCGGATAGGGACGGGTAATAGGGGGTCGGGTACACGGATAGTAATTTTGGACTCGTCCCAGCCATAATGCACACCCACTCACACACGGTATACTGACTCTGAGCCAACCTGGGTCTAATTAGTCTTATCTGATGGGGGGGCGGTCGGATAGCCTAGTGGTTAAAGCGTTCGCTCGTCACGCCGAAGACCCGGATTCGATTCCCGACATGGGTACAATGTGTGAAGCCCATTTCTGGTGTCCCCCGCCTTGATATTGCTGGAATATTGCCTAAAAGCGGCGTAAAACCATACTCACTCACTCACTCTTATCTGATGGCAGTTTTCTTATTCCATGTGGAGTGAAACCGAATATACTTTGTATTGTTAATACATTCTGGTTAAATCAGTCATTTACGTCCAACTCAATGGGTCAGGAAGGTCACCAAGCAAACTGCATAAGATTTAGGCAGAAAACAAATCATGTCATTGGCACATTCACATTCAGTTCCAGACACATGCTTGCTGACAGTTCACAGTCCAGTGAAATTATGAAGACTTGAGCCACACATGCAGGATGAACAACTGATGTTATATACCACTAATAATGAATGAGGGGACCACATTAGTTTTGATACTAAAGAATTGTTCCAGAAATAACTTGAAAAAAAAAATCCTCCGGTTTTATCGATACAAAAAGATTGTTCATTATACATGCAGGCTGGCACGACAACAAATGTAACAATGCAAGGTTGTTTGTTTGGTTCGCCGCACTCAGCAATATGCCTGTGACAGTGGTCTGTAAATAATTGAGTCAGGACCAATCCAGTGGTTGATATCATGAGCATCGATCCACGCAATTGGGATCGATGACATGCATTAACCAAGTCTGTGAGCCTGACCACCCGATCATTAGTCGCCTCTTACAACAAGCATGCATTGCTGAAGACCTATTCTACCCCGGATCTTCACGGGTCTAACAATGCAATTTCAGTAAACTACGGTTATAACGAACTCGAAGGGATCACCAATTTTAGTTTGTTATAACCGTAGTTCATTATAAGCATATGTTCAATATATGTACAGCAAATGGACGAGACCAAGAGATAGTTTGTTATATCTGTCCGTTTGTTATAAGTGTGTTTGTTATAAATGTAGTTTACTGTGAATCAAGGTAAGTGTCTTATTACCAAAAGAAATTTCTTCAGTTGACAAACACAAACACTTCATGATCCAGCTTGAATGAGTATGACCCAGAAAGTTAAATACATAACATTCATAAAAGACTTTAAATGTTAAAACAGTAATGCATGGTCAAAGAGTAAAGATCAATCTTCGTGAACATTCAAACCTATGGCTAAAAAAAACCCTGACAGCATACTTATGAAACTTTAAAACTACCAGAAAAAAAACCTCCATACTACATTTTCAAAATAGCTGAAAATGGTATTCTAAATCAGATACCAGATATAATCCCATGTTGTAGCTTAGTTCCTATATATACTACCGGTACTCAATAGAAGTTAAAGAACACCCGATTCTTTCATATTACTATAGTCATAAGAGTGAGTAAGTTTGGTTTTGCACCGCTTTTAGCAATATTCCAGCAATATCATGGCGGGGGGAAACCAGAAATGGGCTTCACACATTGTACCTATGTCAGGAATCGAACCCCGGTCTTCGGCATGACGAGAGAACGCTCTAACCACTAGGCTACCCGACCACCTTAGTCATAAGAAAAAAAATGAATGTTCTTTAACTTCTTTTGAGTAGTGAGAACCCATACTACCAAGGTAACTCACCTGACAATCTGCACAAGTATCTCACTAATTATCAAAAATAGATTATCCAATATGGCTTCTGTGGCAGCCATATTGAAAATTGGATTTGAGTCCATTTAACTATGTAGGTGACTAGGTGTCATTTTGGGAACATGTATATACAGACTCAGTTTCAATATCAGGAAGATGCTGACAGACAATACTCGACCAGGTGAGCTGATACAGACCTAAACCAGGTGAGGTAACAGTGTTTCAGAGTGAGACTATTCACCTCGACTTATAATGAGTTACAGTTTCACCTTTCATGTTTCTTGTCAGCTTTGATTGAAAATCACTAAAAAATGTTCCAGATATTTCAATGGAAATTACCTAAAAACAGAATTTGAAGTTCATTACCTTTTTAGTCATTATTTTAAGAACACATGTTGTCTTTCCCCCATTTTTTAAATCAGATATTTTTTTTCAATAGCAAGGTGCAGATCTAAAAAACAAAAGAAAAGTCATTCGGCGTCAAGAATATTAAAACATCCAAAGCTATGACAGATCATGGGGAATTGATGTCTTATAGTTGTGTGATATCAGAGATATATAATATATATATATGCTGTAGAATCATAAATAGGAGAGATTATGGCACAATGACAAGGGCGGGGTGAGCGTGCAAAGTAATAACAAGGGCAGGGCAAGTAAATAGGTTTAGTTCTATCAGAGATGGTTCATGCAAAGTAACCACATCTTTATCTTGAGGGAAAGCTAATCCACTACTGATTGGAAAATAATGCCATTTGAGCTGTTACATGGGCAACATGCAGTGATTTTATGACACTTCAGACAATAATGAAAATTAATGTTAAAGACATGTTTTACATAGATTATTGTAAAAGGGTTACAATAATGAAGAGATAAAAATACTGTGTTTATGGTACCTGTAGATTTGGCAGGAAATAATGGAATTTGGAATCAAACAGAGAGTCACAAGTGTTAAACTCCACGCCATCTAGTCTGCAATGTCAGAGTTGAACTGGGATGGCCTAGGTAGCTTAGGGAGAGATATTTTGCCACTATGCTGTAATTATTTCTTGAAAATAATAGCTGCAATGCATGGAACATGTTAGACACTAGTCCATTTCAGAGATACAGGTGACATGGGAAAAATATCAATTGGCAATTGGGCAAATACCCATGTATCTTATGAGGTGTACTCTTTGATTTCGGCTAGGGAATATAGGTCCCTGATAACCTATGCTTGTGATAAGTGCTCAGACTCGTTAGTCATCATCATTGCATCCCAATCGCTTAGGCCTATGCTCATGGTGTCATCAATCATTACAAAAACTTAATCTTGTTTGTGTAGCCACGAATTATGGTTGCCCATATCTGTCCCTTCAGTTGTGTGTCATTATTTGTGTTCCCTGCAATGCATAAAAGGAAAACATTCACGCTCTTTGTGATGCCACTGCATTATTGCATGTGAACAGATATTTTAGGAAAACCAAATAAGTTGCTACCCATGCTGGGGGTGTGCTTGTGTTTTTTTACAGTGAAATTTTACAAATGATGATTGGGGCGGTGGTGTAGTCTAGTGGTTAAAGCGTTCGCTCGTCACGCCAAATATCCAGGTTCGATTCCCAACATGGATACTATATAGTGTCCCCCGTCGTGATATTGCTGGAATATAGCTTCAACCATACTCACTCACTCACAAATGATAATTAGACAAAGGTGCAATCATGTAAATTCGAGAACATATCAAATATTTTGTTATTAAAACATATGTCGAAAAAGCGAAGTTCCTTTATGAATGATTTTGTCTCAGAACTGTGAAATCTTCGTTTTTCCCGCGGCAAGAACAGGCACAAATTTTGCTGCCCTCACTCACAACAGCGCAAGAGAGGACCGCACATCTGCGAAATAGTGTAAATTCTGCATGCTATCCCTTTTTCTTCTAAAAATACATATTTTCGTCAACAGTCATTACAAGTAATTTTAAATACATTTTGGATTATAATTTTAAGTTGCAAGGATTCAGTCAAATGAAATCGGATAATTTCTTCAGTGCGGGGCTATCGTACATTTTCGGTCGGGAAGATCAACAAAGTGAGACCGGTGACGATTTCTTGAAGTTATCTCACGTCTGTTACACAAACAGAACATTCAAAATGATGGAATTAAATCTTACACGTGTAGATTATCAGCAGGTAACTATATATGAAAATTTTCAAATACGTTTATGTTAAAGTGAAGCGATTTATGTCAATATCCTTCTAAGTGTCCTATTTTCGATCACAAAACGTACACGACAGAGGCCTGCCTTTATCAGTATTTGTAGTTAACATGTTTTAAGTGAGGTCTTTCATTATTGTCACTGGCTATGGTAACTGGAAACAAATAAAACATATATCTTTGAGAGTTGTCATATAATGCATTACAAGATCTTAAAAGCTTACATGCTTTTTTTTTTTAATTGATGGAAACATCAATGTGGTTAGTGCTTACATGCTAAAGGTTGTCTGTAGTCTGATTAAAAAATCGTAAATGTATTGAGTATTCAGATGAAATATTTAACTTCCAGTGCATTAAAAATATATATGTTCGCAAAAGCAAAATGCAGATCTGATCATATACTTTCAATCATGTCAATCAGAGACCATAACAAAAGGGACGTCCCTCCCCTACGGTTTATCATTTACCATCAGCACTACAGTCTGGCTTGTAACTTATACACTCCCACACCCTGCTGTTACCTCCCAGTGCTGCTGCAGATGCACAATAAATGCTCAGACATTCGCAACTGACATTCTGGTAACCACATAAAAATATTACCTAATATGCGGGGCTAGAGTTAATTCCCTTAGCCAAAATTTCTCTGACTGTGACCAGTGACAATCCAATAAAAGGATGGTTCTTAGCAGATAACAATGGTCTTTATCTTATCTCTCATAAGCAGATGTCAGTTGGCTTTGAATTATTCGCTGAACATGTGTGTCTTCTGAAATGTACATGTACTTATAAGCTCAGGACATTTTTATAAATTTACACATCCTTGGACGATTTCATTCACTGAGACGATTCCATTTTGTGCTTCAATATTTTACTTGGAGAGAATTCACAGACTACGACCAGGGGTGGGTTCTGGATGACTCTTCGTCTAAAGGGAATGACACAGTCTAACATCTAGTCTCTGAAATGAACTTAGTAATATAATAAAAAGGGGCCAAGTGACATTCGTCATTTTCAGACAGGCAGAAATATAGATTTGCCAAATATTATTGACTTGCATGGGCTGTTTTGGATACATTTCTTTCAGGGACTGTATGATAGATTAAAAATGACAGTGATGTTTCCGCTACCATGTCATCGGTAAAATCTCCCCAAAAGTTTCAAACAAAGAAAAAGATAGGAACAGAAAATGTGATGGCTGTCTACGAATGTAGGTTTTGGACAGCATGTGAAGAAACTGCACAACCAATTCGATATCAAAAGTATCATATTATGTTTTTATTTTTATTTAAAAATCAGTAAATATATCTTATTTTATGTTGCAATTGTATAACTATTATAAATATACAAAATAACAAAATCCACTGTGAATGCCACAGAAAAATATGATCCCGTTAATTGCACAGGAAATCAGGAAGTGTAAATAAAACTCATCCAGACGCAATCAAGACAGTTGTAACAGTTCACCATATTCCCAATGTGAACAAAGTATATCTCCAAATTATTTTCGTATCATTTAATTAATTCAGACCAGATTACTTGCAAATATGCATGGGTACTTGTGTTTACTGTAAGCAATAAAAATGACGCTATTAATCTACAGATCTTTCACGCTAGAGGGCCGTCAATTTATGGTAATGGTTCCTGCTTCAATGAAATCTTTACATTTGCTCAGATCTGTTTTTGATGAAATTGTGCTCATTAAACTGTCTCCATTATAATGGGCATCATGTATGTGGCCTGTATTTGTACTTATTTCAGGTGGGGATCACGTCTCCCAAGACAATGAGGCTTCTCCCTGCTTCAGGAAAAACACAAAAGGTATGATATTTGATAAGCAATTCATACTGGATGAGCCCTGTGAAGATCTGAGTTAGACTTGGTCTTAAGCAACCCATGCTTGGCGTAAGAGGTGACTAACACATTCAGGTGGTCAGGCTCGCTGGATTGGTTGATACTTGTCATCATATCCCATTACGTATATTGATGCTCATAATGTCAATCACTGGACTGTCTGGTCCAGATTCGATTATTTCCAGACCGCCGCCGTGTAGCTGGAATATTGTTTTGAACAACAAACAAACATATTTGATGAGGGGGCCCAGGTGGCCTAAGGCATGACAACTTGTTGTGTTGAGTTGTGTCCCTTTGTTGATCCAGGATCCACTAATTGTGGGTCAATCTCAGATTTGCCTCAGTTTTCTGATGTAGGGAGTTTTTTGTTCATTTTTTTTATCCAGATCTCTGATGTAAAGTATTTCTGGGCCCCATTTCTCAAAACAATATTAGCGCTATGATGATCATAGTACTAAGATCACTTTGCGGTAACAGGGGCCTGCTGTCTCTGTCTGATCCTACACTGTGTGCCATGTTCTGTGTTTAGATAGCTGTGGCAGACCATCAAGGGGTCCTGCAGTGTTTCGGTATGAGAAAGGGAGAAGTTCAGGTAAGTGATGATAGCTAGCAAAATATACAACGTAAAATCAAATTAAATTAATTTCCAATTTCTAGATATATTGTGTGAGTTCTCTGTTTTCTGTATTGCCTGAAATAAGAAAACTTATCCATCAAATGTATTGATATTTATGAATCAACAAAACTGCTGTATGACATGTATTATGGATGCAATTTTATGAAAGTTATGGGTCATCTAGCACTGATAAGGGGCAGTGGGCTAGCCTTGTGGTTACCTATAAGCATTTGCTGGTCATGACCAAGACCCGGGTTTGATTTCCCACATGGGTATCATATGTGGAGCGCATTTCTGGGTGTCTGCCACCCTGATGTTGCTTGAATATTCCTAAAAGTGGCATAAAACCATACTCACTCACTCTAGCACAGATAAGGCTATTTAAAATCTGACGGTCGATTTTGTGATCACAAGTGCTACATGAATGGAACTAATCTGCACTGCTGTTTGTCTTGTTAAATTTCATCAAATGACTTGGTTTTATGTAGGTGCACATCCATGCACTCCTCCTGGATCCATGTATGCATTCACGCCATTGTCTTAACACTACTTAGAGTTATAAAGAGACTCCTATTTTGAAACTTTACTAATCCTTGGAGGAGTCTGCTGATCCTGTGGTTTATGGTATTGCATTTTGCTGTGCACAGTTGTGTCCCTTAGAAGTGCCCAAACCTACTGATCATAGGTTTGAATCCCCGATTGGTCTCAATTATCATCTGTGGTTTGTTGCGTTGAACATCTCTGACTGGCAGCTTCTCCTCCACGTCCAGCTGGTGGGTCAGGACTTAACAGAAAGTTTTTAAACTTATCCTATCTCACTCTATGCATTTCTTCCTTCTTTTGATCCTCATGTGGAAACATCCTGAAACAAAGTTTCCAGCTTCGAAAAACATTTTGCTCAAACACCCCACACATCACCATAGTCACCACCCAAACAGCAGCTCGGTCACCTGACACCCTATGCCACATCGCTAACGTGAAACATGTTTGTGCAGTCGAAAATTTTGTAAAAAAATTCTGCAAGTTTCTATCGGGAAAGTGCTACACTTTAAAAAGTAGCATCGTCTAGACTAGTACAAGCCGCCCCACGCACATGCCATCATGTTGAAATATGTAGGTACAGTAGTCTTGACCGCGACATTGAACCCCATGCCACCTCACCTTTCCTGTTCAGCACATTCAAAGCAACATTAAAACCAAACTATTCTCTCACTTCTACATGTACTAAGGAGTTAATGACAGTGTTTTACATCAAAGATGAACATGTGGTTCTTTGTTTTGTAGCAAGTATTTGCCACTCTGCCGGGGCCGAAGATCATCCGCCTGGAGGTTGCAGGGCCAGTGGGCGGGGCTAAGGAGAGGATATTTGTGGCATCAGGGCCAGAGGTCAGAGGTTACACAAAGAAGGGCAAAAACTTCCTGACCTTTGACACAAACATGTCCGAACCAATACAGTCCATGTAAGATGTTCTGTTGTTGTGGTATTCAGTATTGAATCTTCAGAGCTCCAGATAAGCTGCGTATCTGCGTGAAATACGCATAAAAAATGCAGAAATATGCAGTAAAATATAATCCAAGCGTATCAAATACGCAACGAACATTAGAGATACGCTACAAAAATAAAACTTGTGCGTATCCTCAAAATATTGTGAAGTAACCCTGCGTATTTGATTAGCAAATCAGCAATTATAAACGGGCATTCAGTCAACCTTGCCAAACTCAACGATGACAGTTACATCATGATCATTTGCAATCATTTTTCTTGTTGAAGTATCGTATAGTTTTTAGTCCTATAAAGCTTTTGAACCGAAAGGACACCAGTTTGCAGGGACTAGATGAATAGTGTTTTTAAATATTTAACTTAAATACCCACATGTGTAAAAACTAGTGGGTAACAGAAATTTGAATACGCTGATAGAATTACTGATACCCACTGATTTTAAAATGCATAGGTAAAATACCCACAGCACCAAAAGCTTATCTGGAGCTCTGAATCTTGTTAAATTTATTTTGTTAAATGTATATATATCTCAGGCGGAAACCAGTGCTTCCTGCATGTACCAGTGCTTCCTGCATGAAGTGGGGGCACTGTTGGCCCAGTCGACTAAGGCGCCGCATTTCGCTGTGCAGAGTTGCGTCCCTTGGGCACACCAGAAACCTATGATTGTGGGTTCGAATCCCAGTTCGCCCCAATGAGGTTTCTAGGTTTGTCAGCACCATACCCATCCTTGTAGGTTTGATCAAAGTGGTACACATCTCAGACCTGAATCACTTCGGGCTTTCCTCCCACATTAAGCTGACACGTGATATAACTGAAATATTGTTAAAAGCGGCGTTAAACCCAACTCACTCACTCATGAAGCATATCTTCCTGCTTTCTAATAAAACAATGGGTTTTTTTACATTCATGTAGTAACTTTTTACACAGTTGAAAAAATATGGTCTGTCCACATCAATTTTCAAATATCATGTCCCAAAAGTACCCTTGGTTGAGGGAAGGTGGTGTCACAAGCCATACTGGCAAGACAATTGTATTCACAGATGTATTAATGCAGGATCTGGGGGGTTGGGTAGCCTAGTGGTTAAAGTGTTTGCTTGTCACGCTGAAGACCTGGGTTCGATTCTCCACATTGGGGCAATGTGTGAAGCCCATTGCTGGTGTCCCTCACCGTGATATTACTATATTTTGAGAAAAGTGATGTAAAACCCAACTCACTCATGGTGCAGGATCCACTGCCTCTGTGGTCTAGTGGATAAAGCTTCGGTGGTTTCATCCCCAACTGCACAGTGTACCAAATCACGTTAAAAGAAATTTGTTGTTACCCTGCCTGGCTCTTGGCATTAAGAGGCAAAAACAAGGACTTATTTGCTCGGAATCAGTTTCCTGTGTCCAAGGTGGTATTCATGTTAAACTATGATCCGGGGTAGAATAGGTCTTCACCATCCCATGTTTGCCGTGAAAGTCGACTATGCTTGTTAGACTTGGTCTTTAGCAACCCATGGTTGTTGTAAAAGGTGACTAACGGGATCAGACGGTCAGGCTCACTGACTTGGTTGTTGCATGTCATCGAATCCCAAATGCGTGGATCGATGCTCATGATGTCAATCACTGGATTGTCTCATCCAGTCTTATTAGCAAAATGTGTTGTAACAGTATTGTTTTTGATGGGGAGATTTCTGCAGTGTAGCAGATCTGTAACCATGGTAACAATGTGATTTGTTGCATTATAGGTATGTTGAAGGCTCTGATCTGTTCACATGCGGAAACTTTATCTACAACCACTACCGCGACTGTAAAGACATCAACCACTTCCTGTGCGGAGATAAGATCAATGATGTCATCAACCTTCCCTTGGACAAGATACCTGATGTAATCCCCATCCTCGCCTGTCAGGACCGCGTGCTTCGATCACTGCAGGTAGGGGAACAAACAGTGGATTCAGCAGTTTGACATGGTCCTGGGTCCAGTGCACAGGTCACAAGGCAACATTGTTTGCCGAGAGAAGCTGGATGGGTGACCGAGTTCGGCAGCTTGACTCCTGAAGTTTCTTGTGCTTCTGTCCTGCCCCACGCAGAAGCACATGTCGCACACTGTGTCATCTTAGGCATGTGAAATTGCTTGAAATATGCCTCCGTTCTCCCAGCAGTGAATGGGTACCTAGTAGGGTGAGATGACTGTTTACCTTCTGACGTCTCACAGACAGCTTGGGTAATATACAGTAAACTATGGTTATAACGAACACGCTTATAACGAACTGACGGATATAACGAACTTACTTTTTTGGTCCCGACTATCTGCTGTAGTTATTACTTATACTGTATATATGCTTATAGCATGTATAACGAACTACGGTTATAACGAACTAAAATTAGTAGTCCCTTTGAGTTCGTTATAACCATATTTTACTGTACTGTAAATCTTGAAATTAATGCGTCTCCAAATTATTACGACTGCTGACCCCTATGCGACTCAATATCAATGTGACTTGTGTTTATATTCAAGTTGGTATTTCCACTATCCAAAGTGTGCAGTGAGGCTGTCTTATTGTTGATAAACATTTTTGGAGACATAAATGCGAAGTTTCATTAATGCGAACAGCAATTTCAAGACTACAGTATTTCCCAGGGACCTGAGAAGGGAAATTGAATGCACATTGACCCTTTGGTCAGGGTAATAATGTAGCACTTTGAGCAAGCTGTAGTGTATGGTTTTGTTGCATAATAAATATGCTCATTATTATTACATTTTATAGCTCCAAATTTGATTAAATCAATTTGGTTTTTATCTGGTCCCTTTATGATGTCACATCACTCACTCAGCTGTCACACATGGTTTGATCTACTGTTTCAGTCTGAATTGTGACATGGACACAACAATGAGACTGTCTCAAAGTCTTCTAGTTTCAGTTTCCTGTGTGATGTCTCATCGGGGTTAGGCCTTCTGTAACCCATGCTTGCCGTAAAAAGCGACTATGCTTGTCGTAAGAGGGGACTGACGGGATCGGGTTGTCAGACTCGTAGACTTGGTTGATGCATATCATCGTTTCCCATTTGCGTATATCAATGATCATGATGTCACTCTCTGGGATTGTCTGGTCCAGAGTCTGTTATTTACAGACAGCCGTCACATAGCTGGAATATTGCTGAGTGCGGTGTTAAACAAACAAATAAATATTATGTCGCATTGTGCCATATGTCGCATCTGTCAGTCTCGGGTGTCACATGATCTCAAATGACACATGGCCTTATTCTCTTTACAATCATTCTCAGCTAAAATGGGGGCACGGGTGGCCCAGCGTCTAAGGTGCCGTGATTCGCTGTGCAGAGCTGCGTCCCTTGGGCACGCCAGAAACCTATGATTGTGGGTCCGAATCCCGGTTCGCCCCGATTATGTTTCTAGGTTTGTCAGCACCATATCCGTGCTCGTGGGTTTCACAGAAGTAGTAAACGTCTGAGACCTGCATCACCGGGCTTTCCTCCCACATTAAGCTGACACACCGTGATATAACTGGAATACTGTTAAAAGCGGCGTTAAACCCAAATCACTCACTCACTCACTCACTCACTCACTCACTCACTCACTCACACACTCACTCACTCAGCTGAAGTAGGAATGATGTCTCACACTGTGTAATGATGTCTGTCCGCAGCATTCGGAGTTGCTGTATGAGGTGGAGGTGCCAGGTCCGCCGGTCGTGCTGGAGCTGTACGGGAACGATGCAGGTGGGTGGAGTCTAGCGTCTCCCACTGTCCCCTTCTACAAGGACAGACCATTGTCATTATCAAAAATATCTTGTTATGTTGTTCAGACCATAGATATAAAACTGCAGAGCAAATGGTTAAGAGCAATGAATGGTTAAAGGGGGGCTATGGCCTGCTGATTTGCCAGTTCCAGCCAGTTCAGTTTTCAAACACCAATTGTTATCCCCACAATGTGTTTTGTGGGGGGTATAAAAATGAACACCGTCCATCCGTGCAAGATGTTGTTCCTGGAGCAGATCTTGAAAAACGTACCATATTTCTTCACCAAACTTGGCACATAGATAAGCCTAGTGGTAAAATGCTGCCTTTTGAGAATTTGGGATTTTTTACAAAAATATTTTTTGAGTTTCCATGGCAACAACTTTTACAAGGTACGTGTCATTTGCGACTCAAGGGCGGGCAACTCTATCATATGGCTAATTTTGTGGTGTGGAATATGTGCTTTACATCACTTCCTGTTTGGGATTATGCATAATCAATATGTATACCACCTAGGTTAGGTCAAGAGACTTTGTCAAAACAAAAGGGTTCTCTTCTTATGTTCAAATTAAGGTAGAGGTAATTCCACTTCAAAACATTCATAAAAAATCATAAAAAAGTTAACGTGTATACCTCCGAGTCGCTTTGACATACCGCAATGAGTCCTGTATTCAATCAAGCAATGAAATATCTGGCTTAGATTTGCATAAGTAAACAGTTGACAGGCAGTTTGGATTACAAGATTTGCAGATACTGCGGTAATATAGAGTCATACTATACACCCAGCTCTTTTGTTTCCTGATTTTCAATGATATTTTGTCCCAGGTGATGAGGGTAATGAGATCCTGTTCGGTACGTCAGATGGGAGAGTGGGGCTCGTACAGATCGGCACGTGAGTAGTCTTATGCATCCCTCTACTTTGTCTGGGAAATGGGAGAGATCTTAGTGTGTTGGAATCTTAGTGAGGCATATTTTAACTGCAGTGGTTGAAATCTAAGTGTGATCTAATCTATGTTTGTCATGGTGATTTAAATTGGTTGTACATGTACTCTGTGTGTTGTAATCTTAAACAGGCTGTTGTAATCTAAGTGTGTAGGAATCCAAGTGTGTCGTAATCTGAGTGTCTTGTAATTTGTGTTCCTAGAGTTGTGTTATAATCTAAGTGTTTGTTGTGTTGTAGTGTAAGTGTTGTGTTGTAATCTGTGTGTGTTGTAGTCTAGGTGTTGTAATCTATGTGTTGTGTTGTAATCTATGTGTTTGTTGTGTTGTAGTGTAAGTGTTGTGTTGTAATCTATGTGTGTTGTAGTCTAGGTGTTGTAATCTATGTGTTGTGTTGTAATCTAAGTGTTTGTTGTGTTGTAATCTATGTGTTGTGTTGTAATCTAAGTGTTTGTTGTGTTGTAATCCAAGTGTGTTGTGTTGTAATCTAAGTGTTTGTTGTGTTGTAATCTATGTGTTGTGTTGTAATCTAAGTGTTTGTTGTGTTGTAGTGTAAGTGTTGTGTTGTAATCTGTGTGTGTTGTAGTCTAGGTGTTGTAATCTATGTGTTGTGTTGTAATCTAAGTGTTTGTTGTGTTGTAGTGTAAGTGTTGTGTTGTAATCTGTGTGTGTTGTAGTCTAGGTGTTGTAATCTATGTGTTGTGTTGTAATCTAAGTGTTTGTTGTGTTGTAGTGTAAGTGTTGTGTTGTAATCTATGTGTGTTGTAGTCTAGGTGTTGTGTTGTAATCTATGTGTTTGTTGTGTTGTAGTGTAAGTGTTGTGTTGTAATCTATGTGTGTTGTAGTCTAGGTGTTGTAATCTATGTGTTTGTTGTGTTGTAGTGTAAGTGTTGTGTTGTAATCTATGTGTTGTGTTGTAATATAGGTGTTGTCTTCTCTTCTAAGTGTTGTGGTGTAATCCAAGTGTGTTGAAATCTTAGTGTTGTGTTGTAATCTGAGTGTTATGTTGTAATCTAAGTGATGTGTTGTAATCTAAGTGTGTGTTGTAATCTGAGTGTGTTGTGTTGTAATATAAGTGTTGTGTTGTAATCTATGTGTTGTAATATAAGTGTTGTGTTCTATTCTAAGTGTTGTGGTGTAATCCAAGTGTGTTGAAATCTAAGTGATGTGTTGTAATCTAAGTGTTGTGTTGTAATCTGAGTGTTGTGTTGTAATTTAAGTGATGTGTTGTAATCTAAGTGTGTGTTGTAATCCAAGTGTGTTGAAATCTTAGTGTTGTGTTTTAATCTGAGTGTTGTGTTGTAATCTAAGTGATGTGTTGTAATCAAGTGTTGTGTTGTAATCTGAGTGTTGTGTTCTAATCTGAGTATTGTGTTGTAATCTGAGTATTGTGTTGTAATTTAAGTGTTGTGTTGTCATCTAAGTGTTGTGTTGTAATCTGAGTATTGTGTTGTAATCTGAGTATTGTGTTGTAATTTAAGTGTTGTGTTGTAATCTAAGTGTTGTGTTGTAATCTAAGTGTTGTGTTGTAATCTAAGCATGCTAAGTGTGTCCCCTCTTACAGACTGGCCCCTACACACAGATGGGAGCTGCCCAATGAGAAGAAGAATGGAGGTAGGTCACCATATTAACAGTCCTGCGGTCAGATGTCATTAACAAAACATATTGTTTAATATGAAGTTTACATGATATATATGTCATTTCCATTGGATGAGAGGTTGGTAATGTGATCGCCAAAACGACGTTCATACATCACAAGACACAAATGAATCCAAAAGTGTCATTTCAGATCAGTTAGACCCTTTATCTTGTACCCAGAGTGCCTGACTGCAAGCGCGTGCTTCAATATCCGCACTACGACCTAGACAAAACATAGAAATGCACACTCAAACTATCGACTATTCCTGCCTTGGCTGACAGTGACAGTCAGCAACATTGTTGAACATTCCACATTTGAATGATGGACCAGTTTATCAATGATCACCTAATCGCCACTGCTTCATTGACGACTTCGGAAATCTCCTTCCATCATGTCGGCCATTTTGACAATCTCATTAAAATCAGATCCTAGTTCTCGCTACCGCTAAACAAAGATCTGAGGACATCCCATTACAGGTCACGTCAGACTGACCTTGCGCGAACTTTGACTGACCAATGGAATGACCAATCAGAAGGCAGCTTTCTCGTGCTTTACGGCACTAATTTTAAATTGGCGACTACGCTTCGAAACATATTTTGACAAATTCACGATTACAAATTTTAAACCTGAACAAAAGAACATTCTGGAATGGCTAATAGATGGTCTAGATTCTATGGATTCAGTCACTAAACCCGTAACTATCGTTCGGAATACCCCGTGTTAAAGTTTTCGAGGTTGTATGATTAGAAATCACATTTCGACATGATCTGGTAAGCGACGCTCTGATTGGTCGGATGAAAGGTCGTTCTGACATGACCCCTAATGGGATGTCTTAATGGGATCTTGTAAGTTACTGGTTGTATTTTACAGGTGTGTTGAGTCTGGCCAACTATGACATCACAGCCGATGGCGTGCTGGACCTCCTGGTAGGGAGGGATGATGGTCTGGTGGAGGTGTACAGCTTCGACGAGGCTGAGGAACCAATCTGGAGATACAGCCATGTAAGTCACAGACATCTCGTCTCACTGTCAGCATCTTGTAGTTGTCAGTCATCTGCCCAGAGAGCGAAAGGATGGTGGTTCAATTCCTGGCCGTGTCATACCGAAAGACATTAAGAGGATAAAACAAGTACTGATGGGCTAAGAGTCCTTATACTGTGTCTGAGTGGGGTATTCATGTTTAACTACGGTATGGTATCTCAGTGGGCCAGCACTATGAAACTGGTGTTAGTCCAGACCAGTACAAGAAGCCACACACACACATGCTTGTTGCTATGTAAGTGCAATAATTTTGAGGTATCACCTCACCTTGTCCAACTCACAGTCAAGAACCTTAAACTTCAGGCTGCACTTTCATTCTCATTGAAAGTTCAACTACCTGACCAACAGGTCCAGTTCTATTAACCAGTAGACTGGCTTGAACAATTTGATAATACATTTTAAGATGTCATTTCAATGAAAGTTTTACACTCAAATGTAGTATTAGTATTATTTGTTGGTTTGTTTGCTTGTTGTTTAACACCGCACACAGCAATATTCCAGCCATACGACGGCGGTCTGTAAATAATCGAGTCTGGACTAGACAATCCAGTGATTGATATCATGAGCATCGATCAACACAATTGGGATACAATGACATGCATCAACCAAGTCAGCGAGCGTGAAGATATATTCTAACCCCTATCTTCAGGGACATATTTCAGTATTTACAAACCTCTAGAAGATTGTGTAGTATTTCAACATAACCAAACCTCAAGAAGATTGTGTAGTATGTGTTGGAATATTTCAGACTTGCAGTGAGAGCGTCACGTCGGTACAAGGGGGTGTGGTGACAACACCAGGATATGATGAGATTGTCTGCTCCACGTATGCTGGCAAGTATTTTACTGGTGCTTCATCCAATACAAACACAGGATGCTGCAGATTGATTCCCATTATTTTGGATTTAAGATTCATGTTTTGTTATTTCTGTTATCCAGTATCCATCTATTCTCCCAATGATTTTTATTTTGTTGGTTTATATTTTTTTCAACTTTTGGCCTTGAGATACTGCTGTGAGGCAAACATATAACATATATCTGGAATACTACTTTCCCGCAGACATATGATTAGTGTTTGTCTAGTGTGGTTGTGATGAAATGTATGCTGTATTGTCACTGTGTACATGGCGTAGGCGAAATAAACTATGTTCCTATTCAATTTATAAACGCTGGAGAAACCGTTACCATGGTTACAGGCTGGCTGTTTTCCCTCACATCGGCTCCATGTCACAAAGAAACGGGAAAAGATATGATGACATTTACTTCGGAAGGAAGGGACCAAATTGTGTCTCTGAGGTAACGCTGTTATGAACTTGGAGCCGTGGATGTTGGTTGCTTATGTACCTGTCCTAACTGCATGCTTTCGTTACAGACATTACGGTAATTGTTGATGGCATGATTTCTGTCACCAAGGGAACTGCATGATTTTAGAAATATGAACAGATGTTCAGCTTGCGTATTGATCGTCCAAATATGTCAGATATGAGATGTGATTCGCAAAGGCTTTTTCAAAATGTTTTGTCACTTTTCAATTTTCCTCAACATTTGGATATTGTTTTTTGGCTTTTTTTGTTCCACTTACACTGTTGGAAACATAGATGATGTACACAGAGATAGGCATGAGATGTTTAGTGGGGATGTTTAGTGGAGAAGTTGGGCACGCCAGAAACCTATGATTGTGGGTTCGAATCCCGGTTCACCCCGATTATGTTTCTAGGTTTGTCAGCACCATACCCGTGCTCGTGGGTTTCACCGAAGTGGTAAACGTCTAAGACCTGCATCACTTCGGGCTTTCCTCCCACATTAAGCTGACACGCCCTGATATAACTGGACTACTGTTAAAAGCGGCGTTAAACCCAACTCACTCACTCACTCACTAGTGGAGAAGTCTCCCAGTGTCGGGTATGAGGTGACATGCAGCGATACGATATTGAAAATCACAGGGTGGGTCAGAAAGGCAACCAACCTCTTTTATGATATGATGTGAGTTATTAAAAGGTACAGTAAACTACAGTTATAATGAACTCAAATTTACCACTAATTTTAGTTCGTTCGTTCAGCTCAGAGGTTAACAGTTTCTTCTAAACATAAACATTGTCGCTGACAGAGTACTAGACTAACATCTAGTCTCTGAAATGAACATATCGTACCGAAAAAACAGTTGTTCAGATACTGCAGTAATCTAGACTTGCGAAACATTATAGACTTGCATGGGCTGTATTTGATATATATTTGTATCAGGGTCTGTAAGACAGAGTACACTTGGGACTACATAGTGAGTTCACTATATCGGTTATTTCGTTATAAGAGTGTTCGTTAAATCTGTAAATTTTTTGTGATAGAAAATACAGCAAATACCCAGGACCTCAAAAACAGCTCATGATATCTGTCAGTTCGTTATGTTTGTCAATTCGTTATAAGCGTGTTCGTTATAAATGTGTATTGTGTTTCCCAGATGAGGATAGGCCCTAGTCACTGTGCTTCAGCATGTAGCACAGTTTATCAGTTCCATGCTTGCCAGTAGGTGGGGACTGATCTGTGGATCGAATGGCCAAAATGGATATTAATGACAAACTCGTAGATCATGCCCAGCTCATTAAAATCACTGTTTTTGTGAAACACTGTCCCAGAAATTAGTTGTGGAACTAGCTGTATACTGCTTTACTATCTGACATTCACTGGTGGCTCATACATAATCTTAACCACACTTATGTCCTCATAGAATCTGATGCTCATTTTGTATCTCCCCTGGACACCTATGATTGTGGGTTCGAATCCTGGTTCGCCCCGATTATGTTTCTAGATTTGTCAGCACCATACCCGTGCTCGTGGGTTTCACCGAAGTGGTAAACGTCTGAGACCTGCATCACTTCGGGCTTTCCTCCCACATTAAGCTGACACGCTGTGATATAACTGGAATAATGTTAAAAGCAGCGTTAAACCCAACTCACTCACTCACTCATTTTGTATCAGCTGTCTTCATCATATAAGTGCACTATGTAGTGGATATTTCATGTGTTGAGTGAAATATCATGTATGTCCTCTTTACCCCATCACGAGGGGGAAAGGAGATATTTCACTAGACACATGGAATATCCTATTTATTATATACTTTTTGTGTCGTCTACCAGAAAATTACAAATATAAAACCTTGAAACATAATTCTCCTACCTAACACACAGGGATGTTTCACCACCCTTTGTGATTGCAACTTTGTTAGTTCTGAGTTTGAAAAATCTTAAAAATATAAACAAAAAAATAAGAAATATCTGAGGTCACATACATTTGGATATGATTATATACAAAATCAACTTCAAAAAAGTATTCTTGGAAGCTACATTACCGCTGTTGGAAGCGAAGGAATACACGCTGGTCAAGTAACAAAACAGGCGCTTTGTCTTAATTGTCGAGCTAAATGAGAAATTTACAGTTTATAACGAAGAATATTCAAGAGAATAACAAATGACAAGAAGCAATTGTAACTCAATAAATAAACATTTGTCATTATTTTGCCTTGTCAATGCCTTGCCCGTAAGCAGTAAAATTTAGGATGCTTTCTCATTAAGCAGTAGTTTTTCTTCTTTTTCAATAAAATCGTCGCTTAAATGTTTTGGGGTCGCATATTTGTTTCACAAAAATGCCAAATGAATTTTTCAACAAATATTATAATATTATCACCAGGTTATTTTACTTTTCCTTTCATCCTGACAATTCATATTTTTAATACCGAGTATAATCTCAAATTGCTAAACATTCTAGACTGGTCCCCTGCATCAGTTGAGCAGCCTGCTTTCTGTGGCGAAGCATTTGGGTCTTGAAGACTGACTGTTTTTGATCATTTTAATCATTTTACGTTAAGCAGTAAATCAATATTTACGTTGAGCAGTTATTTTGGGGTATTTTGATGAATTTTACGTTTACGATAGTGTTTGAAGGTTGTTTTACGTTAAGCATTAAAACCCATCAGGACTCTCTTTGGATGAGTGACGAGTCGGCTGGTAGCTGCATATTACAAACGCTGCAGAGATAAACATGCTTAAAAATAAACATTAATGCTTTAAATAAAGAAAACAGGATAATTCACATGCTTAGATTACCTCAATCTCATTAAAATCAGAGACAAGTTCTCGCTATCGCCGAGGACATCCCATTTCAGGTCACGTCAGAACAACCTTTCGCGAACTATGACCAACCAATGAAATGACTAACAGGAAGTCAACATTAGCCACTTAGAAAGCAGTTTTCTTAAGCTTTGCGGTACCAGTTTCAAACTTGCGACTTCCATTCCAGACTATGATTTTTAAAGTATTTTGAATAAGTCATACAGTCCGTAACAGCTGTTTTGTGTTGAGCTTTAGAGGTTGCATGATTAGAAAACATATTCCGCTAACAATGTAAAATAACAATATGAATATTTCATTTTTATTTTTTTATCACGAATTTCGTTTATCCGACATACTCGTTACTCCGACATAATCATATGCAACCAACAATGTCGAATTAACAGGACTTGACTGTATATAATAAAATTGACGCTTTCAACCCCCACAATTCCCAAGGTACCTGCCTCGTACACCAACATATCCTGGTTGACAATATACCAAGTAGCTCCCTAGCAGTATGTATCATCCATTATCAGTTGTGTAATTTGTAACAACCCCACCCAAACTTACAAGTCACATGGGTTACATGTCTGAATGGCAGATTGGCAGATTGAAGATTAGTCTTGTTTTTTTGTTGCCACAAAATCTTTTGTTTTTGTTCTGATTTGTTTTATTCAAACAATCACTAATCATACGAAAAAGGAATATTTGTGTCAGAATTTCTGTGAATAAAACTTGTTGCGATAATTGCATTGCTAGACTTCAGTCTGACAGTCATTACATGCATGGGAATGGTGCTTATTACTCCAGAGCGCTTATGTGTATAAACTTGTCCAGCGTTATAACGCCAGCATATTGCATATGCAGGTTGGGTGTTCGGTTTGACCTCTGAACCCCTGCTGCGAGAGATGGGTGCCCGAGAGGTGGTCATCGGGGAGGCCGCGGTCACCAAACTCTCCCACCTCAAGTATGTCCGCTCCTTGAGCACAGAGTGCCGTTAGAGTAGTCTCCCCTGACTAACTTCCTCCACCTGTGTGTAGCATCTTCTAACCCAGCTTACTGATCTCTCTGCTTCAGCAGCCTTTCTGTCAGGGTTCTGTTTGGTGCTACTTATATCTAACCAGCTGACTGCCAGCATGGGCAGAAACTCTCCTCTCAGCCACAACTGTGTGTTTCTAACAATACATTGTATTTAATAACACCTCTAAATAATCTCTAGCATGTTTTTTGAGCTAGTGTTTCTGTTTCAGGTGTTCATACAGTTTATTTTCATGTGTCTTTCTCAACTTTTTGTAATGTCACAAAGACAAAGGGTTCGCACAGATTTGAAAAGTACTTGAATTTTACCATATCTGATGAAAAGTGTTTGATTCTGTCTTTTACCATCAAAGTGCTGGAATTTTATTTACAGTTCTTGAAAAATGCTGGAATATTAATAAAATCGGTCAAGCTAAAATAAAATTGCTTCTGAAAATTTATTTATTATCAGTCTTAGTTTTAATGCATTGTTTATTTCCTGTTACTTGCAACATAAAACGAAAGACTGTCTTCCGTCTATTATTGGTTACTTACGTTAATTCCTTTAAGTATTGTATTACTGAATATTGTTTAATTAATGTTATGAGCGGTACTTGACATTCTAGACTGGTTCCTGTCCTGCCACTGACCAAGTGGAAGATCCGGGAACCAGTCAAATTGTGGTTAAAACATGAGGAAGTGTGCTTTTAATCGCGCTTGGGTTTCAAAGTCCCAATGGGTGCGCGAACCAAAAGACAAAAACAAGGCATTGTGTTACTGCTGCAGGGAGGAACCTGATTTTGGTACAATGGGGGAAAGTGCACAAAAGTCGCACAGACAAAGCAGTCATTACCAGAAAAACTGTCAATCATTGTTGGGATTAAATCTTTAGAATTTAGGTGTTTTTACATGAGAAAAGCGTCCTTGTTTTTCTTTGAAAAGTGTTTAAAAGTGCTTGAATTTCGAGTCCAAAGGTCTGTATGAACCCTGAGACAGATGTGTACCCTTCCCTTACATCCTATACACCAATACTTTATGTTTACTGAATGATGTTCGCACCATGTTTTGCGTTGCTTGACCTGTAATTTGCACCAGATATAGACCCACTCACACTTCACACACCCATTTCCTTGTTATTTTCATGGTATTATTAGCTCCCCAGGACCAAAGGTCCAGAGAGGCTTGTGACATTCTCCATCGTCAGTCAGTCAGTCAGTCAGTCAGTTGAATAAAAATTCAAATGGTGAACAATCTTGAGTCTGCATCTAAGGAACTATCTATTGGGTATCTGAAACATGATATGATGTGTAGCAATACAACAGAATTAAGATTTGTTCGTGCCAGTTCATTTGAAAGAATCAAAGATTCCAGCACATCAAATGATTTGAATACAGAATACTCTTATCAGTACTAGATTTTCATGATGTCGCTTGCATGAATTTTTGATGTGAGAAAATTTCAATAGCTGAATGACCACATTATAGAAGTGATATCTTTTGTATGTCTTTGTATCACACACCTGCACTGTTGTATCTCTGTATCACACACCTGCACTGCTGGATGTATGTATCACACACCTGCACTGTTGTATCTCTGTATCACACACCTCTACTGTTGTATATTTGTATCACACACCTGCACTGTTGTATCTCATATCACACACCTGCACTGTTGTATCTCTGTATCACACACCTCTACTGTTGTATATTTGTATCACACACCTGCACTGTTGTATCTCATATCACACACCTGCACTGTTGTATCTTTGTATCACCCACCTGTACTGTTGTATATTTGTATCACACACCTGCACTGTTGTATCTCATATGACACACCTGCACTTTTGTATCTTTGTATCACCCACCAGTACTGTTGTATATTTGTATCTCGTATCACATGCCTGCACTGTTGTATCTCTGTATCACACCTGCAATGTTGTATCTCATATCACACACCTGCACTGTTGTATCTCATATCACACACCTGCACTGCCGGTTGTCTGTATCACACACCTGCACTGTTGTATCTCGTATCACATGCCTGCACTGCTGGATGTCTGTATCACACACCTGCACTGTTGTATCTCGTATCACACACCTGCACTGTTGTATCTCGTATCATACACCTGCACTGTTGTATCTCGTATCACACACCTGCACTGTTGTATCTCGTATCACACACCTGCACTGTTGTATATCTTTATCACACACCTGCACTGTTGTATATCTGTATCACACACCTGTACTGTTGTATATCTGTATCACACAACTGCACTGTTGTATCTCGTATCACACACCTGCACTGCTGTATCTCGTATCACACACCTGCACTGTTGTATCGCGTATCACACACCTGCACTGTTGTATCTCGTATCACACACCTGCACTGTTGTATATCTGTATCACTGACCTGTACTGTTGTATATCAGTATCACACACCTGCACTGTTGTATCTCATATCACACACCTGCACTGTTGTATCTCTGTATCACACACCTCTACTGTTGTATATTTGTATCACACACCTGCACTGTTGTATCTCATATCACACACCTGCACTGTTGTATCTTTGTATCACCCACCTGTACTGTTGTATATTTGTATCACACACCTGCACTGTTGTATCTCATATGACACACCTGCACTTTTGTATCTTTGTATCACCCACCAGTACTGTTGTATATTTGTATCTCGTATCACATGCCTGCACTGTTGTATCTCTGTATCACACCTGCAATGTTGTATCTCATATCACACACCTGCACTGTTGTATCTCATATCACACACCTGCACTGCCGGTTGTCTGTATCACACACCTGCACTGTTGTATCTCGTATCACATGCCTGCACTGCTGGATGTCTGTATCACACACCTGCACTGTTGTATCTCGTATCACACACCTGCACTGTTGTATCTCGTATCATACACCTGCACTGTTGTATCTCGTATCACACACCTGCACTGTTGTATCTCGTATCACACACCTGCACTGTTGTATATCTTTATCACACACCTGCACTGTTGTATATCTGTATCACACACCTGTACTGTTGTATATCTGTATCACACAACTGCACTGTTGTATCTCGTATCACACACCTGCACTGCTGTATCTCGTATCACACACCTGCACTGTTGTATCGCGTATCACACACCTGCACTGTTGTATCTCGTATCACACACCTGCACTGTTGTATATCTGTATCACTGACCTGTACTGTTGTATATCAGTATCACACACCTGCACTGTTGTATCTCATATCACACACCTGCATTGTTGTATCTCGTATCACACACCTGCACTGTTGTATCTCGTATCACACACCTGCACTGTTGTATCGCGTATCACACACCTGCACTGTTGTATCTCTGTATCACACACCTGTACTGTTGTATATCTGTATCACACACCTGCACTGTTGTATCTCGTGTCACACACCTGCACTGCTGGATGTCTCTTCTCCAGGAATGAGGTGGACAACCTGCAGCAGAAGGTTCTGGATGAGAGAGAGAAGTACCAGCAGACGGCCTTCTCCAAGGATGCTGTGTCAGCTGTCCCCATCTTCAGCATCAACGATAAGTTTGTCCTTAACTGCGAGGATGCTAGCTACTCCCTCAGCTTGGAACTGCAGATGCCCATCGACAATGTGCTGCTGCAGGTAGAGGGCCTTCATTGTGTTGAGGATGTCTCATCATGCAGACATCATTGTTGTTTACAACTTCCGTACTAGTGTCAAATTAAGTAAATGTTAAGTATTAAATGTATTCAACAGTTGTTTGAATATGTGTACATTTAGTGTTAGCAATGATTAGGGCATCAAACTTCTGCTTAACATCAAGGGTCAAGTATAATGTATAATCTTTCACTTTTCTTATTTTTTTTAATTTCTCCATGAGCCAGACCATTATTTTTTAATTGCCTTGATTTATTCAAGTTTAGTTATATAACAACTGTATGATAACAATTTTTCTCACACTCTGTATTTTAAGAAAAAACAATGGCCTGGCCTAATGTGTGTCAATGTTGACAGAGTGATGTACCGATTGACCTCCTGGACGTTGAGAAGAATTCTGCGGTGGTCAGCTACAGTGCCTGTAATCCAGAGGTCAGTCACCCCACAACAGTTCCCTGCTCGCTCTCTCTCTCTCTCTTTCTCTCTCTCCCCCCCCATGGGGCGGCCGGGTAGCCAAGTGGTTAAAGCATTTGCTTGTCACACCGAAGACTGGGTTTGAGTCCCAATATGGGTACAATGTGTGAAGCCCATTGCTGGTGTTTCCCCGCTGTGATATTGCTGGAATATTGCTAAAGGCGGCGTAAAACCATACTCACTCACTGTAATGCTTCACATGAATCGTTTTCGAAATAGCTTGCTCACTAGTACACAATTGTTTGACACTATCAGGTAACTGTTTCTTGAAATTTACCTACTTTCCATGGATATTTGGACGTACATGTAGTTTCCTTGAAACATGTAAGAAAGAACATGGAACTGCCACCATTGTCAATGTTTAATCTACAGACAATAATAAAGATTTCTCTATTATAATATGCAAAAAGCACATAAGCCATAAAAAATACAAACTGGATCTTCCACTGTTTACTTTTTCCTGTTTCTTCCAGGAAGGTAACTTTCTGTTGGCAACGTACAGATGCCAAGCCAACACGACCCGTCTGGAGTTGAAGGTCAGGTCAATTGAAGGTCAGCATGGGACACTGCAGGCGTACATCACACCCCGCATCCAGCCCAAGACATGCCAGGTGAAGCAGTATCCCATCAAACCCCTCTCCCTGCATCAGCGAACACACGTGTTTGACACCAGTCGGTGAGTGTACCTTCGGTTGATGTACAGAAGACCCCTTGTTTGTTTGTTTGTTTGTTGTTGTTTAATGCTGCCTTCATCAATATACAAGCTATATGGTGGCTGTAAATAATCAAGTCTGAACCAGACAATCCAGTGATTGTAATCATGAGCATAGATCCATGCAACTGGGATACGGTGAAATACATCAACCAAGTCAGCGAGTCTGACCACCCGTTCCAGTTACTCGCCTCTTAAAACAAGCATAGGTTACTGAAGATCTGTTCTCTCCCCGGATCTTCACGGGAGTAAACTGTTCCATTATTTTTGGTTACACTAAAGTGGTGTAAGAGGTGACTAACAGGATCGGGTGGTCAGACTCGCTGACTTGGTTGATGCATGTCATTGTATCAATTTCGTAGATAGATGCTCATGATTTCATTCACTGGATTTCTGGCCCAGAGTCGATTATATACAGACCTATATACAGCTGGAATATTGCTGGATGCAGCGTAAACAACAAACAAACAAACCCTAAAGTGGTAAACATTTCTGACTTCCAACAATTTGAGATGTCCTCCTTCCATGTAAAACTGGCTTTGGCTACAATTTAACTCATATACATGGGTACAATGTGTGAAGCCCATTTCTGGTGTCCCCCGCCGTGATATTGCTGGAATATTGCTAAAAGCGGCGTAAAACCAAACTCACTCACTTACTTTAACTGATATACTGTTCCTTGCACTAAACCTGAACATGCTTAAAGTATCTATCTTGTTTTATCTAAATGTGTCTCTAGTTAAGGTACAAAGTAAGAACAGGAGGAAGGTAATCTCAGAATATGACAGGTTCAGAGGGGCATCTGTGTAAAACATGGACCGGTACAATTTGTCAATGTCAGGGAAAAGTGAGGTTATTTTATGGCTGTATATGGACAGCAAAGGTGTGCTTTCCAATGTGAACTGCTTTCATAGAAGGTCATGAAAATTGGGACTTAATGGGGGAGTATCACAAGATACATAACATACTTTAGGGGATAACCCAACTCACTCACTCACTCACTCAAATATATTTTGGTGTCTGATGCAAACATCTGAGTGAGATTGTTTGTCTTGTGAATTGTGATTGCCAGTGTTATGTTACAGGCCATACAACAGCCTGACCTTGACGGGACAGTTCAGTCTAGCCGAGATACACTCCTGGGTGTGCTTCTGTCTGCCAGAACTTCCCGACCGCACCCCAGCTGGCGACAGCGTCACCTTCCACTTCGTCTCCACCTTCCTCAGCACCCAGCTGGAGTGCTCGTACAGGTTGGTATACTTAAGAAATAAACGACAAGTGGTCGTTGTTTATCGTACAATAAAACACTGCCAGGGGAACAAACCATGAGGGGTGCAGTCGTTTGTTTCTTATTTGAGATGTCATCATTATGTACAGCCTCTTTAAGGATGTTGATAAAGTGTACAAGCATTGAAAAAAGTTGCCTAAATTTTAATAATGATGACTCTCTGAATAGAATCCGACCTCGGAAATGTCGGACAAGCTCACTTTATAAACAGGCGGGTTAAGTTTGATATTACTGCATATTCTCACAATTCTCAAATCGATTATCTGTCCCTTTTCTCCTAATATCGACTGTCATATGCGATCATTCGGCCACTGCGTTTATACATGCGTACCCCAGCTACATCTATGGGGAACAACTTACTGGACACTTCCCTCTCAAACATAACGTCGTCAAATATATTATGTCATCACATTGTGAACAATGTTTTATCATGAAATGAACCATGCTTCGTTCTTCATTGCTCTTTGTCATGTAGCTATCTTATATTGTACTATATGCTTGACTATGGACATGATGGAAAAGGATCTAAACTGAAACATCACCTTTATAGTAATTAAAGAAGTTGTTATCCATAAATTGTTTCTACTTTGAATGTATTGTTGTCTGCAGGAAGGGGGAGGCCGTATTCAGGTCGGACAACATCTCCACCATCTCCATACTGAAGGATGTGCTGTCTAAAGAAGCCACCAAGAAGAAGATCAGGCTAGACATTACATATGGTGCGTATCTCCAGGCATAGGTAGCCAATCAGGCTAGACAATATACAGTGTGTACCTCCCTTCATAGGTAGTCATTACATGCAGTTTGTACCTCCATTCATAGGTAGTCATTACATGCAGTTTGTACCTCCATTCATAGGTAGTCAATCAGGCTAGACATTATATACAGTTTGTACCTCCATTCATAGATAGTCAATCAGGCTAGACATTACATACAGTTTGTACCTCCATTCATAGGTAGTCAATCAGGCTAGACATCACATACAGTTTGTACCTCCATTCATAGGTAGTCAATCAGGCTAGACATTACATACAGTTTGTACCTCCCTTCATAGGTAGTCATTACATGCAGTTTGTACCTCCATTCATAGGTAGTACCTCCATTCATAGGTAGTCAATCAGGCTAGACATTACATACAGTTTGTACCTCCATTCATAGGTAGTCAATCAGGCTAGACATTACATACAGTTTGTACCTCCATTCATAGGTAGTCAATCAGGCTAGACATTACATACAGTTTGTACCTCCATTCATAGGTAGTCAATCAGGCTAGACATTACATACAGTTTGTACCTCCATTCATAGGTAGTCAATCAGGCTAGACATTACATACAGTTTGTACCTCCATTCATAGGTAGTACCTCCATTCATAGGTTGTCAGTCAGGCTAGACATTACATACAGTTTGTACCTCCATTCATAGGTAGTCAGTCAGGCTAGACATAACATACAGTTTGTACCTCCATTCATAGGTAGTCAATCAGGCTAGACATTACATACAGTTTGTACCTCCATTCATAGGTAGTACCTCCATTCATAGGTGGTCAATCAGGCTAGACATTACATACGGTGTGTATATCCCATCATAGGTGGTCAGTCAGGCTAGACATTACATACGGTGTGTATATCCCATTGTAGGTAGTCAATCAGGCTAGACATTACATACAGTTTGTACCTCCATTCATAGGTAGTACCTCCATTCATAGGTTGTCAGTCAGGCTAGACATTACATACAGTTTGTACCTCCATTCATAGGTAGTCAGTCAGGCTAGACATAACATACAGTTTGTACCTCCATTCATAGGTAGTCAATCAGGCTAGACATTACATACAGTTTGTACCTCCATTCATAGGTAGTACCTCCATTCATAGGTGGTCAATCAGGCTAGACATTACATACGGTGTGTATATCCCATCATAGGTGGTCAGTCAGGCTAGACATAACATACAGTTTGTACCTCCATTCATAGGTAGTCAATCAGGCTAGACATTACATACAGTTTGTACCTCCATTCATAGGTAGTACCTCCATTCATAGGTGGTCAATCAGGCTAGACAATACATACGGTGTGTATATCCCATCATAGGTGGTCAGTCAGGCTAGACATTACATACGGTGTGTATATCCCATTGTAGGTAGTCAATCAGGCTAGACATTACATACAGTTTGTACCTCCATTCATAGGTAGTACCTCCATTCATAGGTGGTCAATCAGGCTAGACATTACATACGGTGTGTATATCCCATCATAGGTGGTCAGTCAGGCTAGACATTACATACGGTGTGTATATCCCATTGTAGGTAGTCAATCAGGCTAGACATTACATACGGTGTGTATATCCCATCATAGCTGTTGGTCACTCAGACAAGAAAGACACTGTATACACTGTACTCTGTATATCTTGTGTTTCAGACGTGAGTGATGAGTCCATTCCCCACACCTTGTCCCTCATACATCCCAGACTGGAACATCAACTCCTGCTGGCAAAGAAAGTTCAACTCGTTGATGCACTCAAGGTAGGTAATTCAGGGGACAAAGGGAGATCACCCACTTTTTGGGGTGTCTTCTTGACTCAGTAGTGTGCAACTCTATCAACTACCACTACTATCAACTGCCCCCAACTCTCAAGTCCCCCTTTATTCCATGTGTGGATCCCCAAACAGTGGCAGGAAAAATAAGTGTCCTGTATTCACCATTGTAGGAACTGGCTGTCCACGAGAGCGACACAAGTTTCCTGTCAGCCGAGTATCAGCAGATACTGAAGGAGGGAGACCAGTTGCAGATAGAGTACAAGAAACAGCCCTGTCACCTCGAGAGGTTGTACGGTAGGTTTCACGCTGTGGTGCTATATTTCTGGTGATGATGTTTGAGGTGGTGATATATTTGAGGTATATTAGAGGTGGTGATATATATTTGAGGTGGTGATATATATTTGAGGTGGTATATATTTGAAGTGATGATATATTTGAGGTGATGATAAAAATTTGAGGTAATGATATATTTAAGGTGATGATATATTTAAGGTGATGATATATGTATTTGAGGTGGTGATATTTATATGAGGTGATGATATATATTTGAGGTGGTGTATATTTGAAGTGATGATATATATTTGAGGTGATGATATATTTGATCTGACGATACATTTGTATATTTCCCAGGAATGATCACAGACTTGTACATTGACAAGTTTAAGTTCAAAGGTCAGAATGTGAAGGGCAAGGTCCCAGCCCTACTGGAAGTACTTGACACTTACGACCTTGAAGGCCTCGTGCAGTTCTTTGAAAATTCTGCCTGATTCCTGATGAGCTCTGCAGGAACATGTGGCTGGCATCTCACTGAAGACAAACGGGATTCAGAAATGTTAGGAGAGGAAGACAGATCAGACTTCTCGGCATTGTGGGATTCTCAACATCAAGCCCGAAATCTCAATATGCATTTTCGCTAGTTTTGTATCACTTATTCGTTCATTATGTACTGGTATCTACAGCCATGGGTGTTGTTGTACGAATCAACCTTACCACTACCACTGTCGTAAGTGTATGTTAAAGTATGAGGTACGATCACCTTAGCGCTAAGATTGCTCTGTACAATGCACCCTGGAAGATAAGCATCTTGGATGGATTGTTCGAGTGCATTCGAAGCTTGTATCGTGAGGCAATATCTGTACTGTGCATGTGGATCCAGAATGGGGTGTGTGCACTCTCTCATTTGGAGTATACTTATGTTGACATATTTAAATCATAATCATTTGTTACATGTTTTCAACAAAAATAACTAATGTTTAACTGATATTGAGCTTACAAACTCAAGTTTTTTCGCAAATTATGTGCTGGCGTTTTTGTATTTTGAGTGCTTTTAGGACTGTAATGATACTTTGTCAAAATATGATAGGTTTGTCACTAGGCTGTGATACGAGATTCAAAGTGATTGAGCATGGTATTTTGCTGGTTTTAGCAATATTCCAGCAATATCGTGGTGGGGGACACCAGAAATGGGCTTCACACATTGTGCCCATGTGGGGAATTGAACCCGGGTCTTCAGTGAGACGGGCGAACGCTTTAACCACGGGCTACCCACCGCCCCCGATATACATAATACATGTAAACATGGCATGATAAAGAACACCGAATCTTCAATGTAGGGTTAGAACCTTTTTCACTATGCATACAAAATGTCTTCATGATGTATAAAGAGCCATATTCTCACTTCTTTATCCAACAAGTATTCACTCCTTGATGACAAATTAACCTTCATTAGTTTATCAGTGTTGGTTTAGGTTTAATCATTATAAGAACAAACTAAATGTGTGAACATATTTGGTTCTGTTTATATATACAATGTCAGCCGAACCTACTACCAGTGTCAGTGGAAGTGCATCTTCCCAAGGCAAGGGAGTTACTTGACTGTAAAAGACCAGTTTTCACCCTTGCTGAACTCGGTTGATATTTTGGGGCTCAATTGTAGTGCTACTGGTGGTTATTACAAGTTTTGTCCCTTCTATGTCCCTCCTACTGATAAATCAGAATCCACCTGTGATATTACTTGCATTTGCTTCAAACAAAATGGCGGTGCCCAGTCAAGACGATCTGATCAATAATCAAGAGTTATATTTAAATAAAACGGGTCTTACCCCACGAAGTGCTACGAATTACTTGAGCAATGTGATTAAAAATATGAAATGATTTGTAAAATATCTGTCAACGCCCAATTGACGATACACATGCTCTGCAAATCTTGCAATCAACTGAAATCTCCACGTCAGTTTACGAAACTGATTACATTACTCATATTTGATTGGACTATGCATAGACTCATTAGTCCAGCCAAAATGTTAGGCAAGAGGGGAAGATGGTGGATGTGCTGCTACATTGACGTGTATACAACAGCAGCTTATCATTGTGTACATGCAGCAGAATATGAAAACATTCCGTCCCTTGTTGTGTTACTGTTTGTTTGTTGTGATTGTGATGACGAGTACTTGATGTATGCTCTGGGAAACAGCAATAAAGTGCAACCTGCACATGCTTGTATTTCAGTCCTAGACTCCCCTGATTATCCCCCCTGGATATGGCGATCATCGTGTCCGCTTGTCCATCACCGTCCATTTTCCCTTTCCGGAGCAGAATTCCAAAACCGTAAAATATTTCTTGTTGAAACTTTTTATATTGATTAATCTAGTGGGGAATTACTGCCTTTTGATGATTTTGGATTTATTCTTTTCATTTTTTTTGTTTTCATGATTTTTTATGATGAAAACAGTTTTCTTGTTTAAGGAGAAGTCCAAAACCTTTAAATATTTCTTGTTGAACCTTGCTATATAGATCAGTCTAGTGGGATTTATGTATTGTTTTATTTTATTTTTTTGCATGATGACAAGTTGGACTTATACTGGAAATGGGGCTGGTGCTCGTTTCCGGAGAAGAACTCTAAAACTGTTGAATATTTCAGGAAGAAACTTGTTATACAGATCAGTCTAGTGATGAACTGGTGTCTTGATGATTTGGGATTTTGAAAAATACTGAACAGAATTAATTTTTTCCTCACTGAACTGAAGGTATCCAACAGCAGTGAACCAAATGTTGAGTATAAGTAGCCAACTTTATTTCTGAATTGCACCAGACCGTGGGGATATGTCATATCCTGAGGACTCATTTCAGTCCTAGCTACTGTAGACTCCCCTGATTTCAGACAAAACATTGTCCATAGATGAATTTATTATATATAAGGCCACAGTTGGTTATAATTATGTTTTTAGTTTGTTTTCCTTGAACTGACGATTGTAAGAATGAGTGCGTGAGTGAGTGGGGTGTGACCCGAATGAGGGGAGAAAGGTTAGACAGTAAGCATATTTTAAAATATTTTTTTCTGTTCCTCCCATTATCCTGGAGTTTATGTATTCATTGTGAACTTACTGTCCTAGACTGGTTTGCAGAATTAGTAACCATGAGCGTTGAAAAAGTTTAACCACTGGGCTACCCGACTGCCCCATTCATTTAGAACATTGGTACTTTACTTTCTGAGACAATTTGTTGGAAAAAAACATAGAAATCATCAGATATCTTCTTAAAAATTATAATAAATTTTGAAAAAGGAAGCAGTGTTTTCGCCAGATTTTTGAACAATTTATTGAGGTTGATGGCATAGACTTAAAATGTATATCAGTACAGTATTAGGATGTGATATGAGAATGAGTGTGAATGGTGATATCGTGACTGCACCCTGTGAAACTCGTAGACGCACTACTGTTAATGTTCTGACGTTGTTGACGACATCTGTGATATGGGGGAAAACTCTTGTGTCAATAAACTTGATATGATATTTTCTAATTGTCATTATTATCATTATTATTATTATTAGACATTTTTAGGTCAGATATTCAAGAGAGATTTGATTCAGACCTCCTTGAAGGCTTATGTGCCAAATATTGCTGCCACAAAAATTTGTCAGTGGCACTGGAAGTGAGGCACCATAGCACAAGTTGGCAGTATGACTCCTCACAGTAACATCAGCAGGAAGCAAAATGGGATGGTGGTGCATGGAGCAGCCTCACCGATAGAGGCAGGGGTGGTCACTGGCAGAACACAGAGTGCACCGTTGTTTTGGTTTTTTTTGTTTAACGCCACACTCAGCAATATTCAACTTTATGACAGCGGTCTGTAAATAATTGAGTCTGGACCAGACAGTCCAGTGACTGATATCATGAGCATCGATCCACGCAATTGGGATACAATGACATGCATCAACCAAGCGAGCCTTACCACGGATTCCTGTTAGTTGTCTTAGTCGCCTTTTACGGCAAGCATGGGTTGCTGAAGACCTATTCTTTCCCAAATCTTCATGGTGCAGGGGTCCGTTGTGTTGGTTTTGCTTATCTCGAGCAGTCCCGCCAGCAGAGGCCAAGGTAGTCAGTGGCAGAACACACAGCAGTCTGTTAATCTCGAGCAGTCCCGCCAGCAGAGGCCAAGGTAGTCAGTGGTAGTAGTCAGTAGTCATATCCCAATTGCATGGATCGGTGCTTATGATGTCAATCACTGGATTGTCCGGTGCAGACTCGATTATTTACATACCGCTGTTTTATAGCTGGAATATTGCTGAGTGCTGCGTTAAACAACAAACAAACAGAAAGTATTACCTGGGGACAGACTGTTCATTCCAAGCTAGCAAGAGGCAGTGGTAATATAGCCCACAATGTTTTCAAACTGGTGGTGACATGAGGAGATAGAAAGTGCTGAGAACTTTCATATTAAATTACAAACTAGAGGCATGTTTTATTTGTTTGTTGTTTAACGCGGAACTCGGCAATATATGGGCAGTATGCAAATAAGTCTGGACCAGACAGTCCCATGATTGACATCATGAGCATCGATCCATGCATTTGGGATACAATGACATGCATCAACCAAGTCAGCGAGCCTGATCGCCAATCCTTTTATTCGCCTCCTACCAGAGTCGCCTTTTACGTCAAGCATGAGTTGCTGAAGACCTATTCACTACCATTCTTCACAGCATACAGACAGGTAATGTTTCTCAATATCTTATTATAAAAAAATTAAGCACTAAAGTACTCATGGAAATGAAAAAAAACTGTTTTGCTGGATTTGATAATCGACACGAAGCATTACGTAGATGTAAATACGAAATAACAAAACAACTGGTAAAGTACTAGTCTGGATTTGCTAATTTTATCTCAGTGCTCAATACAAAATGTACTTTACAGGAGGTAATTTGTAGGTACTTTCAGCATTCAAAAATAAAACTAAGTCCAAACTGACATGGCAGAAACAGGCTATAGGCATTATGCAAATTAGCCTGGAAAAAAGTTATCAAAACAACAATAAAAAAACAGCTATGTTTATGTACATAATAATAATGACATGTAAGTTGTTGTTTGAGAAAGGAATATGTTACTTTTACGTTCTGATATTTTGACGATGATTCACTATCCCACAATGCCACTCACAAATCACTAACCACTGACAAATCACATGCACGTGGGTTTCAAGCACCTGTTTTTTCACCTGTCGTCAAGGTGTCATAGGTCATGGACATTCACCTTGATCTACTAACACCTGGTTATGCTCAGTTTCACAATAGTCTGTTTTGTTCATATTTTTACACACTTTTAGTGTAAAAAGACATAAAAACCTTTGATACGCTGTATTTGTGCCAAGGCCAAATTGGTACTAATTGAGTTGTTTGAATATTTATATAATTTGTATGTTAACTGCATTTATTTAAAATCAAGAAACGTTATATTTTACAACTTTATCCAACAACAAAAAACAAACAGGTATGAAAATAGCACATACAACCTGTACAACTGTTACCAGAGAGATAGCATTTCTATAACTTTGAGTTGGTTGGTTTGTTGTTTAAAGCTGCACTCAGCAGTATTCCAGCTATATGGAAATATCTGTAAATAATCGAGTCTGGAACAGACAATCCAGTGATTAATATCATGAGCATCGATCCACGCAACTGGGATCGATGACATGCATCAACCAAGTCAGCGGGCCTGACCACCCGATCCCTTGGTCGCCTTTTACAACAAGCATAGTCACATTTTACGGCAAGCATGGGTTGCTGAAGACCTATTCTCCCCCGGAATCTTCACAGGTCCTATAACTTTCAGGGGCAGAGGTGGCACAGGGGCAGAGGCCATCAGAAATCTGTAATCGTGGGTTCGAATCCTCGCTTGCCAAATTATGTTTCTAGATCTATCAGCCCCATAAACGTGCTCGTGGGTTTCACCAATGTGGCAAACGTCTTTGACCTGCATCATTTAAGGCTTTCCGCCCACAATGAGCTGACACGACCTGATATAACTGGAATATTGTAAAAAGCGGCGCTATACTAAACTTACTTATGCGCTCACTAAACACGATCAGTCAAATAATTCCCATTTTTAGTAAGTATTCAAACCCAGAAAAAACGTGATTACGACATGTTGTTTATCAAATAGTGTCAAGAGTTCCCACGCTGACCGGAGCTGTCATTATGCAACAATGTAGCGATCAGGGATCGTGGTGCATAGCTCTGTCAGGTACATCCTTCAAACACCTACCCCCACCCCTCAACCCCTCCACACCCCACAGCCCCTCCACACCCCACAACCCCTCCCCACACCCTTTGGAAAGAAAATCAAACAAAACACATTAAATATTAATGTATTGCGTAGTGATTGTTGGACGTTGAAACGCAAAGCTCAATGACAAACGAAGTTGATTGGCGACGCTGATTGAGTTGAAAAAAACAACTCCGCAGAGTTCGACGTGACGCAGTGGGTGTTTGGGACGCGCGGGTGAAGAGCGCGTGACCAACCGCTGCCGTAAAGGGAGATCTTAATTTACAGCCACCCAGTTTGTTGGCAACTTTTCTGGGAAATAACGTATTTAAGGTAACGTTTGTTTCGTCTCTCTAATTTTTGTTTCCACTTGCAGTGTAGGCACAGATCGTGAATTCTGTGTGTGGCTGACGCTCGCCCCTGCAATCAGTGGTAGTGCTTTGTCATTGTTGTACAGGACCCGCCATCGGCACGGAGCACGGGGAATGTGGACCAGTTGTCTTACATAACAGCCGCTATAGTTAGAATCAGGTCGTTGAAAAGTGTGACCTGAACGATTGCGTCATCGCATCCAGGCGCCGTGGATCTTTACTCATGATATCAGCCACTGGTTAAATAGTCTAGGCATGGTTATTTATACTGCCCAGGTATAGCTGGAAAATTCCTAACTGTGGCGTTAAACTACATTCAATCACTTATGTCATGGGTCTTCGTCCTTTGATGTTTGTTTGTTGTTTAACGCCGCACTCAGCAATATTCCAGCTATATGACGGCGGTCTGTAAATAATCGAGTCTGGACCAGACAATTAATTTAGTGATAGACATCCTGAGCAGCGATCCACGCAATTGGGATACGATGACATGCATCAACCAAGTCAGTGAGCCTGACCACCCGATCCCTCTTACGACAAGCATTGTCGTCTTTTACGGCATGGTTGCTGAAGACCTATTCTACCCCGGATCTTTACGGTTATTTAAACCCGAACATATCAATATCATTCACATAACGTGTTCTATACCCCTGGCAACAACAAAATGGTAACTGATGTTTTTTAACTATCCGCGAAGATCCGGGTTAAAATATTTATTCAGCAACACATGCTAACCATAAAAGGCGACTATGCTTGAGTTGTCGTTTGAGGCGACTGACGGGATCGGCTCGCTGACTTGGTTAATGCATGTCATCGTATCCCAATTGCGTCACTGGATTGTCTGGTCCAGACAAGGCAATTTACAGAACGCCGTCATATAGTCGGAATATTGCTGAGCGCGGCGTTAAAAAACAAACAAACAAATAAACCTTCGATACTCTGACCGGAAGCTCTAAATTTACATTTGGAGTGTGTATGTGAATTTGAGCCCAATACAACTGCAGCAGTATATGCCTGTAAGTTGTGGCTGCGGAAACACTTCACAATATTATCTGAGTTGATTCCGATTCGTTTCCTGTCTGGAATATAAATATTTCCGAGGTCACTAACTCCTAGAATATTCAACATATACAGCACATTGTGTTACACGCTTTGTAGATTCAAAGGAAAATTCTAAACTCAAATATCCCTTTTTAAATATTTAAAGCCTAATGTTGTTTATGTGGGCTGAAAGAGGTAGCGTTTGTGCGTAAATGAACGCCTATATGTAAACACTTAAAAGTTTGCCGGGGCGGTGGGGTAGCCTAGTGGTTAAAGCGTTCGCTCGTCAAGCCGAAAACCCGGGTTTGATTCCCACTTGGGTACCATGTGTGAAGGCCATTTCTGGTGTCCCCGTCGTGATATTGCGTGAAAAGCGGCAAAATCATTCTTACTCACTCACAATGTGCCTGCTAGTATTGGGTTTGTTACATATACTACTAAAAAGAAGTGAAAGAACACCCGATATTATTTCATATAACTATAGTTAACTTGTCGATGGACAGATTAGGTTTTATACCACGAGCCGGAGTTGATCCTGCTACAACGAATTTATCTCATCAACACGTTTTAATGTGACATTGTAAAAGTATTAACACAACTTTAAAATTGATAGAACACAGCTGTACAATTTGTGCTGTGTCACGTGACTTCATTGATTTGGAAAAAACGTGCGGCTTTTTGCTTTGAAGCGGGGTATAAGGGATTAATTCCTCCTCTCAGTAATCCACGTGCAGCCTGTATAGCTCGTGGCGGGGAATAAGAGACTTATGCCCTCAACGTGGACCAATCAGATCTCGTCATTCTGACATGTAGGTATGTTAAGCGTATAGTTACTTGTTGAACCGCCTAGCACAGAAATCAAATCAAAATCAAAATCGGATCTCCATTAACTTATTTTGAGTAGTATACGTTAAGGGCACATTCCTGTTTAAATCTTTCACCAATTGAAGATTAACAGTAATTTGAAAGAGGAATTCAGATTATTACGTCAATTTGGCATGTCTTGAAGCAGTGATAAAAACAACATTCGCTCTCCAACACGCATCAGTGCGTGTCGTGTCGAAGACGTTCACCACGTTGTTATGCAGCTCCGAGCAGGGATATGGCGTTTACAGGCCTAGGATCGTAATCATGGTGCATATGGGATTCGAAACCTCTCTGTTTATTCATCTACATCGGGCAAATAACATGGTTAGATTGTAGGTGTAGTGGGTCAGCCTGCTTAAAAAAAACATCCCGTCTTCACTTCAATTTATTTGAGACCGCTACCGTGGTCTAATGGTAGAGCGTCTGCCCGGAGAGCAGAAGGTCTGGGGTTCGACCACCAGCAACGTCATACCAAAAGACGTTAATAGACGAGACTTGTTGTCACCCTGCCTGGCGTTCGGCATTAAGAGGAGTCAGTATACTGTGTCTGAGTGCAGTATTCATGTTAAACTGCGGCATTGTATCTTAGTGGGCTGGCACTATAAAATCCACACACACACACACACCCACACACACACACACACACACACCTACCTATATATATATATATATATACAAAAATGAGGTAAATGTTCACTCGGTGTACATGTAATATATAATAAAATAATAAAGTCCACGTTAGTCCATCATCTTCTTTATATCAGTTTCATACATAGTACTTTATATATATATAAAAAATAAAATTATGGTACCAAGGTGGCACTATTAGGCTTTCGTAATCTCCAGCCTTATTAGGCATCCGTTCCCATTAGCATGCGACCTCTGAACTCGTTGACAGCACTTGACTTATTTAGCTTGGTGATGAGGCCTTTAACGTATCAAGTATTGACTTCAGTTTCCGGTCCGGTGGAGGTTTGGCGTTGCCTGTGACAATATTTGAGTCATACCACAGTGTGACAGGGTCATGTGAGGGTAAAAGGTGAACAACAATACTCGTCGTAGACGTGTTACATGAAACCCACCATCATGGAGATGGTACTAACAAACCAAATCATGACCATGAGAGTGAGTGAGTGAGTGAGTATGGGTTTACGCCGCTATTAGCAATATCACAGCGGAGGACACCAGAAATGGGCTTCACACAATGTACCCATGTCGGGAATCGAACCTGGGTCTTTGGCGTGACGAGCGAACACTTTAACCACTAGGCTACCCGATCGCCCCCATGATCAAGGTCAAAGGAAATCCAGACAATTTTTTGTCACTATTGACACCATTTCTGAAATATAACAGTGTGGGTTTGGGTTTAACGCCGATTTGAACACTATTTTGTTTATATAACGGCGTGTCATCTTGAAGCTCGAGGAAAGCAGGTTGTGACGTTCCCACGTTAGTGAAACCCACAAGCACCGCATGGTTCCTGATAAACCCTAAACATGATAAGAGCGAGTCTGGGATTTGAACCAACGACCAGAAGTTCCTGCCATTCCTAAGGCACGCATCTCAGAACATCCGTGCTCCCCATTCGTCACCTTTCCCCCTCTTAAGTAAACCTACACGATTCGGCTTATCCCGGAACGACAGGAGCTGGTTGACAATTCCGTTTCACGGAACATGATACAATTTAGATTGTAGATACATGTGACCAGCCATGAGATAAGGGACCCTGAGGGGGAAAAAATAACATTTTGACTTTTCTTTATATTTTGATATAACAACATTTTCGGAACACAAAATACAATTTAAAAGCTCTTCAATTCATACTTAATACAGAAATACATCACATCGCACATATCGATCATCACTGTTCAAAGGAAGTTGACGTCAAACGTCTTTATGGCGCCATAGCACAATTTTATTCTTGCACCCATAAGGTCCCTTTTCTCCTGGTAGGTCGCATAAGTTTTTAAATCAATTCAATATGTTTCAGAAATGAATCCTGAATCTGATTGGAATTGGCCTGTGTGTCCAAAATGCAGCAAACCATATGACATGAAGACTCATCTCAAGTTCTGCCACCCGACTTCATCGGAGGCGAATATAACAAATATGCATTTGTCTGCCAGACAGGAAATCCTTCATTACAAAAACTGTCGTATGATCACAGAAAACACCGTGGTCGAGGCCGCTACAGAAGTTGGATTCGAACTGGATGCGTTGCCGAAAGTTGTTGCGTTGCTGAAGCATTTTGGCCACCACATTTCAAAAGAAACTGTAACCACAACCTCAAAAGGTTTCCCTGATGCCATAGAATCACGATCAGAAGAAGAACAAATTACATCAGACACTAATCTAGATCACGTTACTGCTCGAGACACTACAAGTCCCATCCCTCCTGAAGAACATCATTCGGAACAGTCAACAAGAACAAGAGGCAGTAAGCCCGATGAAGAACGTGAAGGAACAAGAGCAACAAAGAGGAGCTCCGACCCATGTGAAGACCATTCAGCAGAGAAGTCAACAACATCAAGTTGTTTTAACCAAGGTCCTTCAAACACGGGACCAAGCTCAAATAATCCGCCAGGTGAAACCATAATGGACGAGGAATCCCCATTGTCTGACGCAGAGGACCTGGTCATCAATGGTCAGGAAGATGACGATGCTGACATCAATCTTCGAAAGAAACTGAAACGTAGTTTCCTGTATAAGGCTTTCCCATATAATGAACCTGTCATGCAGTCATTTAAGTCCTACTTGTGCCAGTTTAAGAAACACAGTGCACGGCATGCAGTCAGGGTTGTTGCTCGTGTTTCGCGATACTTCTTCTATATGCAGAAGAAAGCTTTTGGCGAAGTATGGCCAAGTCAGTTTACGCTAAAGGTGCTACAGCGCAGAAACGACTCTGCAACTTATATACAAGAGCTAATTGATGCGGGTATTTCTTTAGATGTAGTTAGAAGGCATTTAGGATCTTTAAAAGTATTCATGGATTTTTTGGAAACTTCATCTGAGGCCATGCAAGTAGCAAGAGATCTGAGGTATTTTCGTGCGTCCATAAATAAGGTGATACAAGATGTAAGAAAACGTCGCAGGAAGACTGTTCTTGATTCCACTGAGGATAAATGGGATCTGTCTGTTGTACGTCAAGGGTACACTTCCTCTAAGGTGAAGCAGGAAGTTCACAGTATCATCCAAAGTGCAAAAGATGTTGACCTTAGTATTTGGAGTGAAAGCAATTTGGGTCTGTCAATCATGGAACGACGTCTGGTCATGAGATACATTGCTTGTGGGATCATTCAGCTTGGCTTATTTCATCGGCCATGTGTACCTGTGGCTATGAAATTGTCAGATTTTGAAGGAGCTAGACATGTTGGCGACAGATACATCATCGTCGTGTATGAAACCTCATCGATTCTCTGTTTAAACCTTGAAGAGTATAATCTATTCAAAGATTACCGAAAATATATCAGGGGGACGTTGCAAGAGGACAGCAACCCCCAGATGTCATCATTCTTCAGATTGCCGAACGGGCAACCACTGACGAATCGTTTGAATGAATGCAGTCGTTTTCAGGCTTTCTTCGGCATTGTCCGTTGCATGGCAAGAGGTGGTGAGCGTCTAGGGTACACAGCCATCAATGCACGAAAGGCTTTGAGATCTATTATAACAAATGAGGTCTACAGACACCCTGATATCAATCTGATTTCAACCTACATCGACCACTGTGAGAAGTTTAAGTCACTAGGAAAGGAGAAAGACATCCTGAAAATCCGATTCATCCTTGACCAGATCACTGTAGCAAGTCTGAAGAAAAGCAATGACCTCCATTCATTCTCAGCACCTGTCTCCCTTCCCTTTAAGACATGTCAACCACAGAAGGTGTGTACGCCTACTGTCTCTGTGGATGAGGAGAAAGAGATTTCCGAATCATCCACATCTCCACGGCAATCAGCCCAGCCAACAGATTCATCAGGCGATGAACAGACCCCATTGTCATCTCCCTTAAGGTCAGACCTGATTCTTGGGAATTCTGACAAACATGAAAAATCATCCAACATGGAGGGAGATTTTCAGGAGGCATTTTCGCCGATGTTGTTATCAGATGATGAGGGTGAGACGCAAGACCTGTCTTCTCCATTGATCAAGTATGTTGGTGTTGTGGGAAAGGATCCGGAACTGTTTACTATATCAACAGACTCATCAGATGACATGGAGGAAAGCCAAAATCTATTTACACATCCTCTACGAACAGACACGACTTCGGGGACTGGTCAACCAACAAATACGTCCGATTCTGATGAACATTACTTTCAAAAGACATCTACACCGTGTATGTCACCGGGTGGAGAGGAAGAAAAGACAGAAGCATCTTCTCCACTGATCAAATACATTGGGGCTGAAGAGCAGATCCCTGAGCTATTTTCTCTGCCAACAGATTTAACAGATTCTGAGGATCATATTTCATGGCCGTTTGGTCGACCCGAAGATTCAGTAGATGATGAGAAACCAATGACATCAGACTCCATAGATAGCAAGGATTGCTTTCGAAAAATATCTTCTCCAGACCGCAGAGATTCTCCAGAGATGTTTAGTCCAGATCTGGCGAATTCAGAAGATGCTGATGAAAATGCAGGACACTCTGTTAGTACAGATTGTGTTGATGGTTACAGCAATGGCAGCGCTATCTTGAATCTTAAAATTGATGTGAGCAGTGATGGAGATGATGAGTCAGAACCGTCCCCACCACCGCTAAAGCGGGGCCGGATGATAGGGAACAGACAGGTTGAATCATCAAGGATGAAAAAGATTTTGATAGACAAGCGAGGCGTAGCAAGTAAAGCATTGCCAGTTCCATCCATCACTGGACTTCGGGCAAAATTCTGTGACGAGTTTCCTCTCAGGCCATACGGCCCTGTTCCTTCCGTGAAGGCGGTAACGGGTTTTCTAAGAGACCATGGCGTAACCAAGGATGTTGTTCAGGCAGTGTATGCCGGGAACTACACGGCCATGTGGCGGGTCAAGCAGCGGGAATTGGTTGTGTATCTGACCTTAATGCAGTGGCTCAGAAAACCCTCCCTAGAGGAAGCTAAGCAGCTACTAAAGGATTTAAATGTGAAACTACTCCCATCGCGAGTATTGAGCCTTTATGATGATTTCCGCAGGAACATGAAATGCTCATCATTGTCATAGACATCTAGCATTGACTGCATTAGTCCAAGACGTGTTGCCTAGGTTACAGACATCTTGGATTGACTGCATTAGTCCAAGACGTGTTGCCTAGGTTACAGACATCTTCCATTGACTGCATTAGTCCATTGCATGTTGCCTAGGTTAGGAATATCTTGTATTGACTGCATTAGACCATGGCGTGTTGCCTAGGTTACTGACATCTTGGCTTGACTGCATTAGTCCAAGACGTGTTGCCTAGGTTACAGACATCTTCCATTGACTGCATTAGTCCATTGCATGTTGCCTAGGTTAGGGACATCTTGTATTGACTGCATTAGTCCATGGCGTGTTGCCTAGGTTACAGACATCTAGCATTGACTGCATTAGTCAATAACGTGTTGCCTGATTACAGACAATTTGGATTGACTGAATTAGTCCATGGTGTGTTGCCTAAGTTACAGACACCATGCATTGACTGCATTAGATCATGCTTGCCGTAAAAGGTGACTATGCTTGTCGTAAAAGGCGACTAACGGGATCGGGTGGTCAGGCTCGCTGACTTGATTGATGCATGTCATTGATCCCAATTGCGTGGGTCGATGCTCATGATATCAATCACTGGATTGTCTGGTCCAGACTCGATTATTTACAGACCGCCGTCATATAGCTGGAATATTGCTGAGTGCGGCGTTAAACAATAAACAAACAAACAAACATTGCATGTTGCCTAGGTTACAGACATCAGCACTGACTGAATTAGTCCATGGCGTGTTGCCTAGGTTACAGACATCTTTGATTGAGTGTATTAGTCCATAGCGTTTCATGGTTAGTCCGATTGCATGTATGGTGGCATCAGTCGAAGACTGTTCCACAGAAACAGCCATATGACAGTTGCTGCGTCAGTCCATGACGTATGCTGCATAGATATATCTACAATCCTGCAGCATGTGTTGCATTAAAGAATAAACGTGTTGTTGAGACTTAAGTTTTCGTTTTTAATGATAAACTGTTTCATAATATTTCATTATTCTAGTATGTATGTGGAGAATCTGGGACATGATGTAGGTACATGCATGTGCGGGCGCCCGATCTATTTTACGAAACGATTATCAGATGTGTGACGTGAATATAACAGTACTTTTGCCTGGCTGTGTGTGAGTGAGTGGATGAGTATGGTTTTACGCCACTATTAGCAATATTCCAGCAATATCACGGCGCCAGAAATGGGAAATGTTCATAGCTTTCGCCCATGGGAGCCGTGTCATTTTTGCACTTGTCAGAGGTGTACACAAAATATGTGATGTAGGATACCAGTTGTCGGAATTTCATTTTTTTGTGTGGAAGCCTTGGTCGCTGAGTGGGTTAGATCGCTGACTTCGATTGGGTGCCTCACTCTGGCAGTCTAGGTTCGAATCCTGGACGAGATTCAACCTACTAAAGTACGAGAACTTGTACTTTACTGAGAAAGTCTAGTCCCAAATATGACATTCGTACACTTTGTATAATGTTCTATTTTCCTTTTGGTATCGTTTGTTTCAACGAGGAAATTACCGAACATGTCACTATGACTGTGACGCATCCGACCATTTTCGCGACTTTCAATATGATTTAACGTAAAAGGTTAAGCGTGGTGATTTGAAGTCAGTTTAAACTATCTGGACAGATATCTAGACTTACGTTGGATGCTCCGGTTGTGTCATTAGTGTCCCCTTCGACACTTGTGGCACTGTTTCGGATGTGTTTGTTAATGAACGAACGAACACGACTGCACGACAAAATCACTAAAAGTGAACAGTTCCGATACAAATCATTCGTGAACTCCGTAGACGTGTGCCTTACTTTTGATTATGTGGCCCAAAACATCCCAAAAGTGAACAATAACATTCCTTATCTCTAGCGTAAAACGCTGAGTAGTAGTTTTCTTATTCCAGTGGTGACCTTGCCCTTCGTTCGAAGCTGTCACTGACATGCAAGCAGACTTGAGTCTGTTGATTTTGACAGTGAACTTTCTATGGTATCTAAAGAGAGTGAAGCGTAGTATTATCTATATACTAGCGGGAGTCTATGTAATAGTTATACTACGCCACGTGACCGATTACGGGTCATAGACCTCGAGCGTACCGTGAGGTGGTACAATATTATCGAAGCCCAATGGCTTTGACGTCATTAGTGTTATGACGTCATTACGATCTGTTTCGTATTTTGTTTATACGTCAGAAATGTGGCCCTGTGGTCACTCGGGCTTAGAATATAAAGCCCCACTTTGTTTGTTTGTTGTTTAACACCACTCTCAGTAATAGTTCAGCTAAAGGACGACGGTCTGTAAATAATCGAGACTGGACCAGACAACCCAGTGATTGACATCATGAACATCGATCTACGCAGTTGGGATACGATGACATGCATCAACCACTAACTTTGTAACAGCTAGCAACCAATATAAGATAACGTTATTTTTTCAGGGAATTTTCATTAATGAGTGAGTTAAAATTTAACGTCGCATCAGCATTATTTCAGCCGTGTAGCGACCATTTTCATTAGTAGAAGTCCGAGGTCAAACATTACCTACTCAACGAAGGAGGGCAGTTGAACGGAGGCCAAGGGCTTCCCAACATGGTAATGCTCTGAAAAATAGCGTTAACGTTATTACAGAAAAAAATGTTTGTTTGTTTATTGTTTAACGCCGCACTCAGCAATATCCCGACTATATGACGGCGGTCTGTAAATAATCGAGTCTGGACCAGACAATCCAGTGATTGACATCTTGGGCATCGTTCCACGGATCTTCACGAATTTACAGAAAAATGGGAAGAATTTGTCCTTAGCATTACAATATCCTCAAACCAACTCAATAAAACAACAACGTTTCTTGTTTTTCACACAAAAGACACAACAGAGGTCAGTGGGACACGGGCCTAGAAGGTAGAAACGGTCATAAACAATAGATTACGTCACTATATGTCGTATGACGTCATTCGAACTTGGCTTTCGATTCCGAATTCATGGGGGATAAACAATTTTGAGAGGACGTCGAAAGTAAATATGAGAGTTTGATTGACATTGACTTGTAGTTCATGTAATTGATGTGGAAACGATTGACAATGATCAATGCTGGCACCAGCTTGGAAACTCGGAGTATTGATATTGAGTAAGCGGTCCTCTTTGCCATAAGGTCCGTTTTACCCTTCATTTTCTCTACAAAGAGTCGAATGTTTACTCATCTAAGTCGCTAATAGGTATCCTCTCACGCGACCCGCTAAAAAATTCAAAACAAGGTTAGGTGATGAATACTAACTGACAGAACCATATCACTTCACCGGTGGTGCACGATGACGTCACAGGAAACAACCGAATGAGATTGTCAGGCGTGGTGCAATACAGGGGAATCCCCGTGCGAAAATAGGTCACACTATCCTGACCAGATTTGTTGTGTGTGAGCAATGAGGGTGAGTAAGTTTGGTTTTACGCCGCTTTTAGCAATATTCCAGCAATATCACGGCGAGGGACACCAGAAATGGGTTTCACACATTGTACCCATGTCGGGAATCGAACCCGGGTCTTCGGCGTGACGAGCGAACGCTTTAACCACTAGGCTACCCTGCCGCCCCGTGTGAGCAATGAACCCTGTACAGTTAGTGCAGTATACCATAGGGGTTGTAGTATTCATGTTAGAAATAACCGAATAGTTTAATGCTATGTAGAAATACAAACTAACACTGACATGTTTTATTCAATACAATTTGAGTGAATCTGTAGAATTAAGATATACTGAACCAAATTAAAAACTTCACAATCCTAAAATTTTAACATTTTGACCAGTTATCATTGAAGGCCCTTATTGTGTATTTAAACAGTAATGGCCACGTATTGTCTTCAGATAACACCCGTTTTTGTGCTGGTGAATCGATCAAAAACGTGCACATCACTATAGTGGCAAAAGTGTTTTTTCACGTGCAACTGGTCACGTGGCCATAATACCGCACGTGTTTTCAGCCATACTTGTTAGCAGTCATTAAAAAAAACATGCCACATGCCATTTTGCAGCAACAGTGGCGTCGTCTCCCAATCATGTGTTCACAAGCATCACAAGGCCCATGCGGAGGCGTTGTGTGGCAGTTGTCATGGTGGCCATACACGCTACTGAACTTGTGTGCCATCAGATTCTCGTGCTTGGGACCTATGATTTAAACTGTTGATGTTATTACCGAATACCGTAGGTACTTGGAACAAATTATGGTTACCATAATTAAAATCCTTCTTTGGACATTAATGATTAAACATTACCTTCTCTGATACATTTGTCCGTTGTATATCATATATGGGATTACTTTTAAAAATGTGAAGTTTTCAATTTAATTCAGTATATATAGAGTTTTTACACACAGTCAGATCGACCTAATTTTCGCGAATTCCCCGATATTGCACCACACCTTGCAATTTCATTCGGTCGTTTCCTGTGACGCCATCGTGCACCACCGGTGAAGTGATGTGGTTCTGTCAGTTAGTATTCATCAGTTAGGTGGATCATGTATATAGAGCCTCGTTCTCGCTTTTAATGGCCGCCCCGTGAGAAAGGAATATGTTTTCTCCTCAAGATATGCACTGGAGATCATCGACCCATACTAAAGTACTCACGGAAATGAAAAAAACCTGTTTTTTCGATCTCAGATTGTAAATAAATGCAGTTAACATACAAAATATATAAATATTCAAACAACTCAATTAGTACTAATTAGGCCTTGGCACAAATACAGCGTATCAAAGGTTTTTATGTCTTTTTACACGTAAAAGTGTGTAAAAATATGAACAAAACAGACTATTGTGAAACTGAGCATAACCAGGTGTTAGTAGATCAAGGTGAATGTCCATGACCTATGATACCTTGACGACAGGTGAAAACAGGTGCTTGAAACCCACGTGCATGTGATTTGTCAGTGGTTAGTGATTTGTGAGTGGCATTGTGGGATAGTGAATCATCGTCAAAATATCAGAACGTAAAAGTAACATATTCCTTTCTCAAACTACAACTTACATGTCATTATTATTATGTACATAAACATAGCTGTTATTTTTATTGTTGTTTTGATAACTTTTTTCCAGGCTAATTTGCATAATGCCTATAGCCTGTTTCTGCCATGTCAGTTTGGACTTAGTTTTATTTTTGAATGTTGAAAGTACCTACAAATTACCTCCTGTAAAGTACATTTTGTATTGAGCACTGAGAAAAAATTAGCAAATCCAGACTAGTACTTTTCCAGTTGTTTTGTTATTTCGTATTTACATCTACGTAATGCTTTGTGTCGATTATTAAATCCAGCAAAACAGGTTTTTTTCATTTCCATGAGTACTTTAGTAGACTAATGAGGCGCTCGGTCATGCATGCGATTCGACATGAGCAGCCGTTCCGATATGTCAGGTGCCATGTTTGTTTGCGTCAGTATGTTTACCTATGACGTCATATGGTAATGTGATGGACCGGCAAAATCGGGTATTATATTGATTGATTGAGTTTATTCCGTAAAGGGGCCACCGGCCCATTATACAAGGTACATTGGATTAGTCAGTTCACATGTACAGAGAGCGCTGATTATTACATCAGGGAACCGATTCACAAAGCGCCCGCGAGCCACGAACAAGCGGTCAACACTCATCGGAGTGCTGAGGATGATGCACATAAGGTTACTGAGGCCGGTCATAACCCACAAACGCCCCGTGGATCGGGTCCCAACACATGTTACACACCCTGGCAACAACCAGTCTCACATTGTTACAATGGCATGGTACTACATAACAGGCACATCTTTAAGAAAAGTGTTCCTTTTCATGAGAGCGAGAAATACATACTTTGCAAATCTTCTTATAACATAGAGGTTGCAGTAGTCTGTCTTTCAGACCCTGATACAAATATATATATAAAAAAGCCCATGCAAGTCTATAATGTTTGGCAAGTCTAGATCACTGCAATATCAGTATCTGAAAATGAAGAGAGTCACTTGGCTCCTTTTTATTATATTTTTATTAAGATAACTGAACAACTGTTTTTTTATGTACGATATGTTCATTTCAGAGACTAGATGTTAGTCTAAGGTTGCAGCTATATAATTGTTTTAGTTTATCCAGAGTTGGACTTATGCAATGATATTTAGGAAGTACCTGTTCCCTTAAATTCGAATAGAATGGACACTCGAGACAAAAGTGAAATTCATTTTCTGTATATGGCACAATACAAAAAGGCCACTTTCTGCCCTTCTATACTGAAAATCATAAGAACCTTTCATGATAACATTAACCTGTTGTGACAATGACCTTAACCAGAATTTTATAATTTTTATGTAATGCAAAACCTTGATTGATGTTCTATTCACAATACCTCTTGCAGTTACAATTGGCAATACTTTTATATCAAAAATATGAAAACAGACACGAGCTGAGATTGTGGAGAATTTTCCCAGTGTTGAATGTAGTATTCGAACTACTTTCCATGCCTGTTGTGCCAAAGTCTTTTGAATAAGATACCAAGAACCAGAGGACGATAACTGCACACCTAGATATTTATAACAATGGACTATGTCAATGACCGAATCTCCAATCCTAAACTTTTCATAAGATCTAAGTTTGCCGCCATTCCTGAATACAATCACTTTGCTTTTTTGAGTATTAATAGTCAATTTCCATTTATTACAATAAAAAGAAAGTTGGTCAAGACGTTTCTGTAGGCCATTGGCTGTTACATCTAACAGGATTATGTCATCTGCAAACAATAGAATAAATAATTCCAAAGGACTTAAAGTTAGACCATGAGCTCCCTCACAATTAAAAAATTCCATAATATATCATTGATGAAGTATGAAAACAAAAAAGGCGGGTATGAACCGCACTTTGCATGAGAACTTGAGGGCCGTTTTATAACAAACATATTCGCTTTAATATGGTGAGTGAGTGAGTTGGGTTTAACGCCGTTTTTAACAGTATTCCAGTTATATCGCGGCGTGTCAGCTTAATGTGGGAGGAAAGCCCGAAGTGATTCAGGTCTCAGACGTTTACCACTTCGGTGAAACCCACGAGCACGGGTATGGTGCTGACAAACGCAACTCTGCACAGCGAATCGCGGCGCCTTAGACGACTGGGCCACCCGTGCCAAGACTTAAATATGGAACACGAGCTACATATTTGACAAATAAACCAGCTAATTCTATAATATCCTCGATCTATGGTATCTGTTCTTAGTTCTCAGGTCTCAGTTACCTCGCACCATTAAATCCAAATTTTAACTCGACCTGTATGTACTCTGAAATATAATGGATTGCTCAAACAATAGAATGACGTCACAAATGTGTTTTCACAGCAAAAACAGAAGCAGTGGCTTAATTTGACTAACATATAGCCTATGAAATCTTATATTACATAATACACTTTTCTCCTCTAAAGGGGGCACGGATGGCCCAGCCGTCTAAGGCACCGCGATTCGCTGTGCAGAGTTGCTTCCCTTGGGCATGCCAGAAACCTATGATTGTGGGTTCGAATCCCGGTTCGCCCCGATTATGTTTCTAGGTTTTGCTCGTGGGTTTCAGCGAATTGGTAAACGTCTGAGACCTGCATCACTTTTAAGCGGACACGCTGTGATATAACTGGAATGCTGTTAAAAGCGGCGTTAAACCCAACTCATTCACTCTCTCCTCTAAAATTAAAACAAATAATTTTCATCATTCTGATTTCATGAGAATATATATATGTGTGTGTGTGTGTGTGCGTGCGTGCGTGCGTGCGTGCTTGTGTGGACAGATCACCGTATCTGAGCTGACAACGCGCACATGTGAACTTTGCCCCCCGACCTCGGTGAACAGTTTGCAAAGGGTAGAGCAGAACAGTCAAGATGAGCGAGGTTACCGGGACTTTTCTTCGTGTTGAGAATCTGTTATGGCCTGGAGTGGTAACCCTTATCTCGGGAATGCAGCTGGGTAAGTTGTCACGCAATGTAATTTTACTTATATCGATGTACACGACTCGTCTTGTGCTGGATTTTGCTCGGGACATCAATGGATGCGACCGTGTTGCTGGCACGTTTCAAATATCACTCGGGCAGACACAAGTCCATGCTATGCGATAAGAGAGAATATACTCCAGAATCTTGTTCCAGTTGTAAATGATAGTGTAATTACAATCACTAACTGCTTCATTGATATACTTAAATAGATTGAGTCAGCTTACAAGACAATATATGTTGAATGGCTTGAACCAAACTTTGTAGGACCCCAACAAACGTTGGGTTTTCGTTGCTACAACGTTGTGACTGTACGTTGTCACAACGTAAATCTGTAGACTCCCAGATTGGGTGCTACAACGATGTGCGTAACCCGAAATACAACCAAATGAAGACTTTGTCACAACGTCCGTTTTTACGTTGTTACAAGGTTTATCCAAAACGTTGTTACAACGTTTCTCTCGCATACATGTGGGCGATTTTATTCATCACCCATACCATATTTCCTTGGAGTGACTTCAACGACATTTGATACTAAAGTGGTTTGGATCGATTAGAGGTGTTCATGGTAATACTCGTGTGGTCGATTATGCGTTCGATGTTTTCTAAAGAATATGCAGATCATGTATGTAAGTCACTTTTTCACCATCCTGATTCCCTATATTGTAATAAATGGATAACTGATATATTCCTGTCTCTGCCTCTGAAACATAAGGTTTTCTGGCAAATTTTAACAAAACAGGAATTAATATTCAGAAATTTAATTCATTGAATATTGAATGTCTGTGGAGTCATTTGTTCCTGTAGATGATCTCTGCACTATAAAATAACGTATAGTCTACTTGTACGACAAGTATAACATTTCACCTTACACATAAATATACTGTATTCATTATCATGGGAATTTCCCAAACTTGTACAGTACTTGAAACTGTATTTCAATATTATAAGGAATAATTAAGAATTTTGCGTTAATGGAGGTTTAAAGTTAAATACCGGTGTATACACAGTTTAAATCTATGCAAAGTGCCAACACCTGTGTTTATGCAAAAAGCATAATTAAGTCAATTCTTATAAATAAATATGTCAACAATTGACGTCACACACTGATGATCTATTACACACAGAAATCTAGAGATAGCAATACGAAATCTGTGACCAATCTCATTAAAATCAGATCTTAGTTCTTGCTGCCACTAAACAAAGATCTGAGGACATCCCATTACGCGTTGTGTCAGACTGACCTTTCGCAAACTCTGACCGACCAAAGGAATTACTAACAAGAAGTCAACATTAGCCAATCAGAAGGCAGCTTTCTCGTGCTTTACGGCACTAATTTCAAATTGGTGACTACGCATCGAAAGATATTTTGACAAATTCTCGCTTAAAAATTTGAAACCTGAACAAAAGAACATTCTAGAATGGCTAATACATGGTCTAGATTGAAAAGATTCAGTCGTTAAGCCCGTAACTATCGTTCGGAATACCCTGTTTTAACGTTTTCGAGGCTGCATGATAAGAAATTACATTCCGGCTGTCACTTTCATGATCTGGTAAGTGACGCTCTGATTGGTCGGATGAAAGGTCATTCTGACATGGCCCCTAATGGGATGTCCTCAGATCTTTGTTTAGCCGAAGCGAGAACTGAGGTCTGATTTTAATGAGATTGAATCTGTGACGTACAGTCCGGCACTTTTGCAACACATGTAGTCCAGTAACGGGCGTGGTCTTATTATTTTTCGGTTGATGGAAACAGAAGTGAAAAGTTATATGCTCAGTTAACCAATCAAATGCCACGGACCCACTTTATATTTCTTCATCATAATATATTTTTCACATAACATTAACGTAAGACGAAGGTGAGAGAAAAGGATCTTACGAATACCACTTCTATTTGTGCATTTCCAGACGTATATCACGTACCTTTGGAACTGTGCTCCCCCTTGTTCAGATGGCGCATGTATAAGATACTCAATCAGTTCCAACTCTACCTCTTTCCGACCACCTCCGTGGTCTAGTGGTAGAGTGTCCGCCCGGAGAGCGGAAGGTCGGGGGTTCGATCCCCGACCGCGTCATACCAAAAGACGTTATAAGATGGTACTTGTTGTTACCCTGTCTGGCGCACGGCATTAACGGGCTAAAACAAGGACTAGTCGGCTCAGAGTCAGTATACTGTGTCTGAGTGGGGTATACATGTTAAACTGCGGCATGCTTGTCGTAAGAGGCGACTAATGGGATCGGTCGGTCAGTCTCGCTGACTTGGTTGATGTATGTCATCGATCCCAATTGCACTGATCGTTGCTCATGATGTCAATCACTGGATTGTCTGATCAAGACTTGATTATTTACAGACTGCCATCATGTAGCTGGAATATTGCTGAGTGCTGCGTTAAACAACAAACAAAATTTACTACCTGGGTACCCACCACCCTATTACCCGACCCTACCCGGGTACCCGCTTTAGATATTTAGAGATAGGTACAAACTGTCCGATTTGGAAAAGTTTGACCATAGCCCTGGCAAAATGTATATAGATAAATGTGTAAAACGATCCGCTCATGCATACACTGAAGTTCATCTTTATTCAAACATGGGTGCATTGTCAGAAAGAAATGGGAACATTAGTGACTTAGAGTGTAACCATAGAGTTTTAGATGAGTTTCGTCATTAAACAATATATATCACGTGACTAAGCACGGGTCCGGGTAGTCCTGTGGGTACCCGGGTCCTACTCGGGGCCCACCCGACCCGAGTACCCGAGTTACTCGTCCCAGCCCTACTGAATGCAAACTCAAATTACTAATTGTACCTACATCTTAATTGTTACTCATGGTTCATGTTTATAAGTTGTCCATGGAGGCGGGATATGATAGCACACATACGTACAGGAATTCTTGCGTTTACAAGTGAGTATGCTTTAACACCGCTTTTAGCAATATTCCAGCAATATCACAGCGGGGGACACCAGAAATGGGCTTCACACATTGTACCCATGTCGGGAATCGAACCCCGGGTCTTTGGCGTGACGAGAGAACACTTTAACCACTGGGCTACCCGACCGCCCCTCTTGCGTTTACAGCACAGTGCGGATGAACACAAATAGAAGACCCATGCCTGGGGCAATTTGTGTGAGTTGTTTAGTTTCTGGAAACTATCAATCTCTGTCGTACATCACACATGCGACGTGTGAGGAGTGATGCGAGTTATATTATGACCTAAACAAAATAGATTCCCTTTCGACCAGCAACGGTCCTACTCACGTCTGCAAAAATGTTTGGCTGTAATTGCTGGTGTCACTATCTGTAAACAGCTATGATGCTTGTCGTAAAAGGCAACTAACAGGATCGGGTGGTCAGACTCGCTGACTTGGTTGATGCATGTCATCGATCCCAATTGCATGGATCGATGCTCATGATATCAATCACTGGATTGTCTGGTCCAGACTCGATTATTTACAGACCGCCGTCATATAGTTGGAATATTGCTGAGTGCGGCGTTAAACAACAAACAAACCAACCAACAAACAGCTATGACGTGATGCTATGGAAGAAAAGCAATGGCAGTTAATAAACTGTATTTGAAATATCAAATTAAAATTATAAGATGTAATAAGTTTAATATTTTTCACCGTAACGTAAAACGTTGTTATGGAGGGGGGCAATTGCATTCAGGTATATTATTCATTATATTCAAGGGATGAAAATCCTAATGCCGAATATATTTGATCGTAATGATCTGTTTTTCTAAGAAAATAAAGTTGATGTTGATGAAAGTCTCCTATTCCTATGACTATCGCGAACTAAACTGCATGAGGTTGCAACAACACCCCAGAATCATTGTTACTTAAAGGTTGTGTGATATCACAAATACAGTGTTTTCACATCAGTATGCAACATTGTTATTACGTTATTAATGTTACATATAGACATAATAATAACATTGTGACAGTGTTATATCACAAAGTCACCAATCTACAACCTTACCACAAGGTTGTGAAGAGGTAGTGTGTTAACTGGAACAGCCACTTTGCCGAAACTTAGCCAACTTTACATTAACATGCAGTAAGGGGCGGTCGGGTAGCCTGGTGGTTAAAGTGTTGCCTCGTCACGCTGAAAACCCGAGTTCGATTCCCGACATGGGTACAATGTGTGCCCATTTCTGGTGTCCCCCGCCGTGATATTGCTGGAATATTGCTAAAAGCGGCGTAAAATCAAACTCACTCACTCACTCATTAACAGGCAATAAATTCATTGTTATTATTAACTGAACTATTTTAAAGTTCTACAGTTGTAATTAGAGAGTGAATCTTTATAAAATATTTAATAAATGATTAATGCCTAGTCAGAAAATGTGCAGAGTATCCAAAACTCAGGTGTGTTCAAGCTATTGGCATGAACCATTGCTCATGATGTCGACCACTGGTTTAACATTCCAAGACGAAAGCACCTATGGTCAAGGTCGATCACAGATATGGCTTTTTTGAAAAGGAAGGGTGAATTTTGTGATTTGGTAATTCACGTTCATCTATCATGTTATTTTGTTGCAAATATATCGCCCTACAAGTTTGTGTATGTGTATTTTATATATCTACTGACATGTCCGAATGTATACAGAGAATCTCCCCTTTGGGTCTCTTGATATCAAATGTATCAACACGAGATGCTAAAAGTTTTTCCACTTTTATCAACGAGTGTTGATATATTTGATATCAAAAGACACGAGGGTGAGATTTTATTTATCATTAAACATCATTCTTCCAGTTTTTCAGTTTGTAGACAGTAATAAGCAGTGTCTTAAGTGTAAAAAGTACTACTGACAGCTTCAGTAGCAGAGCCATTAGTGTTGTAATTTGATTGTGATGTCATGGTAACCAATGATGTCACAATTGTCTGCAAAGCAATATGATACTATTTTATTGCAGCAGTATCTACAATGTACCCATTGATCTCACCCAAGCCATATCTCCTGTTGGAGCCAGTTTGGGATGATAAAAATGTTTAGTATGCTTCAAAAGTTTGTGGGGGTTACATATCTCAAACATATCTGATACTGGCTAAAAAAACAGCTTTTGTTCACTATCAATGGGGGACAAGATATTCATGAACACACCATTGTCACAGAACGAATAGTTTGTAAGAATCACCCAGGTTTCGTATGTAACATGTTTTTTCCTTCACAAATGTAGCAAAATTTGCTGTCAATGTGGGTGTTCAGAGGAAGAAGCACAAGGTACCCTACCCTGCAATATCAGGGGAGCCTGCCTTCGAAAGAGCATTTCGAGCGCAGTGAGTACAACATTTTTGCCTCTAAACATTTGATCATTTAGAAAGTTCTTAATTTCAGAGTCACATCAAATGCATCCATTTGTTTACCATTAGAAAACACATGTGTACCTTCGGCATACACTCTCTACCTTCCTGTGGTAAATAGGGGCATGGATAGCCCAGTTGTCTAACGTGCCGCAATTCGCTGTGCAGAGTTGCGTCCCTTGGGCACGCCAGAAACTTATGATTGTGGGTTCGAATCCCGGTTCGCCCTGATGATGTTTGGGTTTCTCAGCACCATACCCGTGCTCGTGGGTTTCACCAAGTGGTAAACGTCTAAGGCCTGCATCACTTCGGGCTTTCCTCCTTGATCAAGCTGACACGCCGTGATATAACTGGAATACTGTTAAAAGCAGCGTTAAGCCCAACTCACTCACTCACTCACTCACTCACTCACTGTGGTAAATATACACACATCCTATAACCAGAAGGTTGTATACAAATAATGATTATTGTTGATGGCATTTTTCTATCCGCATGTGGTTTTAAGGTAGAATCATCCTTGATTATCAATGGTATTATATTTCCATTCTTTATGATAAGTTCCCAGGACCCATTTGCCACAATTCAATAACACAATGCTGAAAGTAGCTGTCCTATCAGATTACTGTCATGAGTGAGAGATGGTGTGTACTAAGAACGTGATGCCAGGGATGGAGGTGGGGATGTCATGAAGCTGTGGTAGCAACAGGGCCCAGGACATTTATCACAACAGAATGGAGACATAGATCCTAATGCTGGGACGAGTTTAAATTTACTATCTGGGTATCCACCCCCCTATTACTTGACTCTACCCAAGTACCCACTGTAGGTCTCAGGAGATGTCTTAAAATGTCCTATTGCACATTTTTAGCATAGCCGTGGCAAAACGTTTTTATCTCTTCAAGGCAAGGTTGTTAACTGACTTTAAAAGTAGAACTGGACTTTTAAAGTCAGTTAACACCTTTGCTTCGGGAAGTTGGAGTTTATGAGATATATAACACTCTTGGGGTAGCACACGATCAGGTACAAATTAGAAGTCACCTGAGACAGCATTTTAGGCAGAAAAATGTCAAATGAATTTTGGTTAAAAAAAAACTGTGACAGGATCCAAGTCAGTAAAGATATGTTGAATACCCCCAAAAAGCCTATATAGACCCATTGTGATTGATAATTGTTAGTAAATACTCATTGGCTCCAAATATTATCTGGAGCCTGTCTAAAAAAGCTAAAATTGTCTTTGCTGCCCCCCAAAAAAGCAGAGTACATTAGTGATTGAGTGTTTAAAATGTGTGGATTGTGTGGCATTGTAACTTCTTCCTCACAATTGTTGACAAAACTGTCAGTTGTTTGGCCAAGAATTTTAAGTATTTCTGATTGCAATTATCAACATGCCCAGCTAGTGTATAATGCTGATTGTAATACTGCCCAGTTAGTTTATAATGCTGATTGTAAATACTGCCCAGCTTGTGTTTAATGCTGATTGTAATACTACCCAGCTAGTGTATAATGCTTATTGTAATACTGCCCAGCTAGTGTATAATGCTGATTGTAATACTTCCCAGCTAGTGTATAATGCTGATTGTAATACTTACCAGTTAGTGTATAATGCTGATCGTAACACTTCCCAGCTAGTGTATAATGCAGATTGTAACACTTCCCAGCTAGTGTATAATGCTGATTGTAATGCTGCCCAGTTAGTGTATAATGCTGATTGTAATACTGCCAAGCTCGTGTTTAATGCTGATTGTTATACTACCCAGTAAGTGTATAATGCTGATTGTAATACTACCCAGCTAGTGTATAATGCTGATTGTAACACTTCCCAGTTAGTGTATAATGCTGATTGTAATACTGCCCAGTTAGTGTATAATGCTGATTGTAATACTACCCAGCTAGTGTATAATGCTGATTGTAATACTGACCAGTTAGTTTATAATGCTGATTGTAATACTGCCCAGTAAGTGTGTAATGCTGATTGTAATACTACCCAGCTAGTGTATAATGCTGATTGTAATACTTCCCAGCTAGTGTATAATGCTGATTGTAATACTGCCCAGCTAGTGTATAATGCTGTTTGTAATTCTACCCAGCTAGTGTATAATGCTGTTTGTAATACTTCCCAGCTAGTGTATAATGCTGATTGTAATACTGCCCAGCTGGTGTATAATGCTGTTTGTAATTCTACCCAGCTAGTGTATAATGCTGATTGTAACACTTCCCAGCTAGTGTATAATGCTATTTGTAACACTTACCAGTTAGTGTATAATGCTGATTGTAATACTACCCAGCTAGTGTATAATGCTGATTGTAATACTGCCCAGTTAGTGTATAATGCTGATTGTAACACTTCCCAGCTAGTGTATAATGCTGATTGTAACACTTCCCAGCTAGTGTATAATGCTGATTGTAATACTGCCCAGTTAGTGTATAATGCTGATTGTAATACTGCCCAGTTAGTGTATAATGCTGATTGAAATACTGCCCAGCTAGTGTATAATGCTGATTGTAATACTGCCCAGTTAGTGTATAATGCTGATTTGTAACACTTCCCAGTTAGTGTATAATGCTGATTGTAATACTGCCCAGTTAGTGTATAATGCTGATTGTAATACTGCCCAGCTAGTGTATAATGCTGATTGTAATACTGCCCAGCTAGTGTATAATGCTGATTGTAATACTGCCCAGGAGGTGTATAATGCTGATTGTAACACTTCCCAGCTAGTGTATAATGCTGATTGTAATACTGCCCAGTTAGTGTATAATGCTGATTTGTAACACTTCCCAGCTAGTGTATAATGCTGATTGTAATACTGCCCAGCTAGTGTATAATGCTGATTGTAACACTTCCCAGTTAGTGTTTAATGCTGATTGTAATACTGCCCAGGAGGTGTATAATGCTGATTGTAACACTTCCCAGCTAGTGTATAATGCTGATTGTAACACTTCCCAGTTAGTGTATAATGCTGATTGTAATACTGCCCAGCTAGTGTATAATGCTGATTGTAATACTGCCCAGTAAGTGTATAATGCTGATTGTAATTATATACTGCCCAGCTTAAAGCTGATTGAAATGCTTCCCAGTTAGTGTATAATGCAGATTGTTAGTGAATAATGCAGATTGTAACACTTCCCAGCTAGTGTATAATGCTGATATTTCCTCCCCAGAATGAACACACTGGAGTTCCACCCTATCTTCATGGCCTGTCTGTGGACCTCCTCCATCTTCTTCAGTCCAGGTCAGTATCTGTACAGTCACTAGATTACCCATCTGGTGGAATGGGCACCTCATCTGTCAAAGGCAATACAATTCACTCTCAAGAGTTGCGTCCCTTGATCATGGGTTCAACTCCCAAATTTGCCTTGATTGTGTTTCTTGGATTGTCAGCACAATACCTGTACCAAGCACCTCTTAAACATGCATCACTTTGGGCTTTCCTCACAACCTGTCACATTCATTCAGATCATATCTTAGTTCTCGCTACCACTAAACAAAGGGGGGCACGGATGGCCCAGTCGTCTAAGGCGCCGCAATTCGCTGTGCAGAGTTGTGTCCCTTAAGTATGCAGAAACCTATGGTTGTGGGTTCGAATCCCGGTTCACCCCAATTATGTTTCTAGGTTTGTCAGCACCATACCCGTGCTCGTGGGTTTCATCGAAGTTGTAAACTCTGAGACGTGCATCACTTTGGGCTTTTCTCCCACATTAATCTGACACGCCGTGATATGACTGAAATACTGTTAAAAGCGGCGTTAAACACAACTCACTCACCACTGAACAAAGTTCTGAGGACATCCCATTTCAGGTCACGTCAGAATGGCCTTTCTCGTACTTTCATTTACCAAAGAAATGACAAACAAGCAGTCAACTTTAGTCAAGTAGAAAGCAGCTGTCTCAAGCTTTTCAGCACTAGTTTCAAACTGGCAACTTCCATTCCAGACTTTGCTTGAAAAATATGTTAGCAAAGTTTTGGACAAAAACTCTGGCCATGCAACATCTCTTCTGTTCAAATGTTAATCCCATATAAGCAAGAGATTGAGGATGATTTTGGTGGAATGAGCCGTAACTGTCATTTGGAATACATGTACCACATGTTTACTTTTTTGAGGTTGCATGATTTGAAAACACTTTCTAACCGTCACTTTCCTGATCTGGTAAGTGACGCTCTGATTGATTGGGTGATAAGTCGTTCTGACGTAACCCGTAATGGAATGTCCTCAGATCTTCTAAGATCTGATTTGAATGAGATTGCACCATGACATGACTGAAATACAGAACTTGCTCAGACTCACCAGTTGACGATCCTGAAAGTCCAACTCTTTTCCTCGACTTTTTAGAGAGCAAAGTGTTGTGATACATGGTCCTGCAGAGGTAACAGTGTTCTGTGGATAGGTGTCCATGATTATCAAGGGTATTATATCTCCATCCCACTAACTGCCTCTGAGGTCTAGTGGTAGAGCATTCGCCCAGAGAGCGGAAGCTTCGGGGTTCCATCCTCGGGCTCGTCCTACCAAAAGACATGGAATCTCAGTGGGCTAGCACTATAAATCGGCATCAGTCTGGACTAGTACAAGCAGACACACACACACACATACATGCACGTCGCTATGTAAGTGCAATAATCTTGGATGCGACGTTAAACCCAATTTCACCTCACCTCACCTGCGTTCCATGATGATAAATATCCTGGATCCATTTGCTATTGTATGTCACAAACTAAAATAACTAACCTATGCAATGATCCTGGGATCATGTGTTTTCAGATGCTTAAGAAAGATTTCTAATTTTCTGTAAAACATCTCACTCATGTATAAAAGAAAACTTTATCTCAAAATTGGGCAATCATCTGAGTATTTACAATATTTGTGTGATGCCACACCCCTTGTTATAGCACAAGTAAACGCGATAAACATGACGTCCAAAACGTATGATGTCCGAAAAACTATGATCTGACGATAACTCTCGTGAGATTCTCATGATAGGATAGGATAGAGATTCATTATCCTGAACAATCAAGGATGGTGGAAATGAGTGATTTTGAGGGCAAGGTTGGTCTAATTTCTTGGGCTCGGACGATACACCAACAGTGTGATACGATGCGTATCACGATACTTTGCTCACAGTCCGATACGTATCACATTACTTAAATGTGCTCCTATCTGTGGAGTGTAAGCCATCTTTCTCACAGACAAGGTGGGCTAATACCCGGCACACAGCTTGCAGGGTCAAGTATGACACAATGTCTGAAAATATTTTCTTTTTCACAACTCATTTTCACTCGTAATTAGTGTTTGGTGCAACATTTATGAAAAAATAAATTTAAGGTCAGAATCGATACTTTTTACTAAGTGTGCAATTGTGATCGATACTTGTTTAGAGAAGTATAATATCAGGATACATCGGAGTATCGTCCCACTACTACTTACATCTGAATCAGGGGGCACCCGTGGCCAAGTCGTCTAAGGCGCCGCGATTCTCTGTGCAGAGTTGCGACCCTTGGGCACACCAGAAACCTTCTATGCCCCTCCTATTGATTGTGGGTTCAAATCCCGGTTCGCCCCAATTATGTTTCTAGGTTTGTCCGCACCATACCCGTGCTCGTGGGTTTCACCAAAGTGGAAAACGTCTGAGACCTGAATCACTTCGGGCTTTCCTCCGACATTAAGCTGACACACCACGATATAACTGGAATACTGTTAAAAGCGGCGTTAAACCCAACTCGCTCACTACTTCTGAATCATATAAATTCTGAAACTACGGTCAGGATGTTCAATCATCGGAATCAACTGTAAAGGTTAGACCATCATGTAGTTTTTCGTCACATACTCAGGCCATGAATGTGTGTTTTAAGACTTACATTCCTGTATATTCCAGTAACAGAAACCATTTTTCCTCACCAGGTGTCACTGCAGGAGTGGGGCTGGTATACATATACTCGAGACAGAGGTACTTCAACGCCTACTGTCAGAGTGTTGAGGGGAGGTAAGTCAGGTGGGGTGGTATACATATACTCGAGACAGAGGTACTTCAATGCCTACTGTCAGAGTGTTGAGGGGAGGTAAGTCAGGTGGGGTGGTATACATATACTCGAGACGGAGGTACAGTCTTCAACGCCTACTGTCAGAGTGTTGAGGGGAGGTAAGTCAGTTGGGGTGGTATACATATACTCGAGACAGAGGTACTTCAATGCCTACTGTCAGAGTGTTGAGGGGAGGTAAGTCAGGTGGGGTGGTATACATATACTCGAGACAGAGGTACTTCAATGCCTACTGTCAGAGTGTTGAGGGGAGGTAAGTCAGGTGGGGTGGTATACATATACTCGAGACAGAGGTACTTCAATGCCTATTGTCAGAGTGTTGAGGGGAGGTAAGTCAGGTGGGGTGGTATACATATACTCGAGACAGAGGTACTTCAATGCCTATTGTCAGAGTGTTGAGGGGAGGTAAGTCAGGTGGGGTGGTATACATATACTCGAGACAGAGGTACTTCAACGCCTACTGTCAGAGCGTTGAGGGGAGGTAAGTCAGGTGGGGTGGTATACATATACTCGAGACGGAGGTACTTCAACTCCTACTGTCAGAGTGTTGAGGGGAGGTAAGTCAGGTGGGGTGGTATACATATACTCGAGACGGAGGTACAGTCTTCAATGCCTACTGTCATAGTGTTGAGGGGAGGTAAGTCAGGTGGGGTGGTATACATATACTCGAGACGGAGGTACTTCAATGCCTACTGTCAGAGCGTTGAGGGGAGGTAAGTCAGGTGGGGTGGTATACATATACTCGAGACGGAGGTACTTCAACTCCTACTGTCAGAGTGTTGAGGGGAGGTAAGTCAGGTGGGGTGGTATACATATACTCGAGACGGAGGTACAGTCTTCAATGCCTACTGTCATAGTGTTGAGGGGAGGTAAGTCAGGTGGGGTGGTATACATGTACTCGAGACAGAAGTACTTCAACGCCTACTGTCAGAGTGTTGAGGGGAGGTAAGTCAGGTGGGGTGGTATACATATACTCGAGACGGAGGTACTTCAACTCCTACTGTCAGAGTGTTGAGGGGAGGTAAGTCAGGTGGGGTGGTATACATATACTCGAGACGGAGGTACTTCAGTGCCTACTGTCAGAGTGTTGAGGGGATGTAAGTCAGGTGGGGTGTTATACATGTACTTAGCAATATTCCAGCTACATGACGAAGGTCATCTTCCAAAGGCAAGAGCATCCACTAACCTTTTATCAACGTCTTGTGTTCACCCTTGGCACATCATACAGACTTTTCTGTGCTAAATATGATTGGACTTTCTCACATATCAATTGTCCAATCAGAGAACGTTTCACAAAATCAGCATCCACGACTGTTACACTTTCATATGAAAGAGATTTTCAGCTGCCTGTCTTTGTTGACACGTCTTTTTCATCGAAAAATGATTGCCTATGTTTTTGTGTCGGATGAAATCGCGAATGATTTCGTTATCTGATCGACTAGGTTGTCACCTATGGTAGACGCCATCTTTGTGAAGCTATAAGAGATAAGAACAGCGATCTGATTGGATATCGCGTTGTCATTACTAGGGGCACAACTCGTGATCTGCGGGAAGATGGACGGTGGCCTGTAAATAATCAAGTCTGGACCAGACAATCCATTGATTGACATCATAAGCATTGATCTACACAACTTGGATACAAAGACATGCATCAACCAAGTCAGCGACTCTGACCACCCAATCCCATTAGTTGCCGCTTATGACAGGCATGGGTTTCTATAGACCAGTTCGAACCCGGATCTTTATGGGCACTTTTCTGTCAAAGTGTTGAGGGGTAGGTAAGTCAGGTGGGGTGTACTCATCTTACCGAGACCCCCACCATGGTCTAGTTGTAGAGCGTCAGCCCAGAGAGCAGAAGAGATTCGATCCCCGGCGGCATCATACCAAAAGATGTTAAAAGATGGTACTTGTTGTTACCCTGTCTGGTGCTCGGCATTATGGGGCTAAAACAAGGACTGGTCGGCTTGGAGTCGGTATACTGTGTCTGAGTGGGGTATTCATGTTAAACTGCGGCATGGTATCTCAGTGAGCTAGCACTATAAATCGGCATCAATCCGGACTAGTACAAGCAGCCACACAAACACACACATACATGCACGTCACTATATAAGTGCAATAACCTCATCCTTCCGAGGCAAGGGAGATAACTGACTCTCAAAGTCCAGTTTCTACCCTTGCTGAACAAGGCTTGAATTTCTGTCCTCGATCGTTGTGCTGCCAGTGGCTATTATGAGTTATGTCCCTTCTATGCCCCTCCTATTGACAAATTGGATTCCACCACTCATATCATTTTTGCATTTGAATCAAACAGTCAAGACAATCTGATCGAAACAGGTCTTCCTTCGCAGAGAACATCAAATCACATGAGCACCTTGATTAAAAACATGAAAAGATTTGAAAAATATCTGATGACGCCAGTTGACGGTACATATCAACAGAAATCAGTATGTTGAAATCTATATTGTTTACGAACGTGATGTCATTACGTGATTTTGATTTGACTATGTGTAGCAGGGCGTGGAGTCATCCCACAGATGACATCCTTACCTTGTCAGCTTGCTGACGGGGTTAACCTCTTTGGTCATGTGGACAAGGCGTCCGACCTCTGATCAGAAGGTCCGTGGTTCAAATCCCATCACGGGACTCGGAAATTTTATGGCCGCTACATTGGCGCCCAACGTGGGGCTGAGCACGTTCATATCAAATTTGAGCAAAATAAGCCTCAGTACCCTACTATGCGGCCCGGGACGTGCCTTCTGTTGACGGGGGAGTATGTAGCAGGGCGTGGAGTCATCCCACAGATGACATCCTTACCTTGTCACCTTGCTGACGGGGTTAACCTCTTTGGTCATGTGGACAAGGCGTCAGACCTCTGATCAGAAGGTCGGTGGTTCGAATCCCATCACGGGACTCGGAAATTTTATGGCCGCTACATATGCATAGACTTGTTTATCCAGCCCGAACTCCTTAATTCCAGCCTAGTTTGGCAGGGGTAGAAACTGGACTTTCATAGCTAGTTAACTAACTTGCCTCGGGAAGATGACATGTACTCAAGACAGAAGAACCTCAATGGTTACTGTTAGAGTGTTCAGGAGAGGTATGTCAGGTGGGGTGGGGTTGAGAAAATGGGTTAGCGTTTTGACGTAATAGGCGCCCAGGGCACTCTCAAAATTAGAAATAGGGTCTCTTATTGAAATATAATTTTGATGAAAGAGTTTAGAGATCGTACATTTCTAGGTTTAGGCTGACAGCCTGAAATATACACGACAGATATATTTTACCAGAATTTAATTGCCCGTAATTAAGGGTGCATGTAACACACAAGTGTGTATTATACACGAATAAGTAAATCCTGTATACATTGATCAATCGGAAGGGTGCTAATTGGAATTGTTCACTAGCCAATATATTAGCAAATATCGCTGTGGGCGCTTATTAGAGCGGGGCGCTTATTACGTCGAATACGGTAATTGACATGATCGATTTTATTCACCATAGGGATAGAAGTAAATTGTATGTGCACTAGTGCAATTATCACTTCACGAGCACCAGTGTATTGTTTGATGTTACACTAGAAACAACGTCATAGCTGAAGATAGTTGATGCCATTCTACAATTGTGGTTTTCTAAGACAGCAGTCGTGATCAGTGTATTGCACTAAGGCGTAGCTCAAAAAGATTAAGAAATAATTTGTAATATAGAAATCATTACACTCGCTTGTGTGTCATTCACATGCTCGTTTACTATTCTTTTTGTCTGATCAACTAGATATGTTTCGACCCGTGAAGTTCAGGGGTAGAATAGGTCTTCAGCAACCCATGCTTGCCGTAAAAGGCGACTATGCTTATCGTAGAAGGCGACTAAGGGGATCGGGTGGTCAAGACTCGCTGACTTGGTTGATGCTTGTCATCGTATCCCAAATGCATGGATCGATACTCATGATGTCAATCACTGGATTGTCTGGTCCAGACTCGATTGTTTACAGACCGCAGTCATATAGCTGGACTATTGCTGTGTGCGGCGTTAAACAACAAGCAAACAAAATATGTTTCACCCATCAAACAGCTTAACAACAATTTACTGAATTTGCATTTACTCCATGTTTGTTTTCCCAGAATCCCGGAGTTCCGACTCGGTGTGAAGTGTCTCCAGATTATGCTGGTCACTGGTATGGCTGGACTCATCACGGTTGGCCTCAGGCACTACACTGGAATTGACCTGGCCAGCATCACCCACTCCTACATCAGCAAAGTGTTGCCAATCAACTAGACCAGCGCTCATTGTTAGGCTAAAAAAAATAATAGGCTTGGTTCTCAGGCACCGCCCGCATCATCATAAAGTTTGCCACATGTTTCGTTTTATTTCAAGTTTTAAAAAAAATATAAAATTCCTAGTACTTAAAAACAATGCGAACCAATTTAGAACACAGTTACTTCCCTTTACATGTGCATTGCTCTACTGCACTTCTCTTGTTATGGTCATGGTGGCAATAGGAGTTTGTATGCTTGTTTATGTAGGGAGGCCCTTTCCCAGGTTGATGGTACACAACTGTTTATTTGGTTACATACTTGTTTGAACAAGCAACAACAAAAAGACACCGCCCGCCCGCACTATATTATAAAAAGTCATTGCCTGAGAACCAATTCTTTAATTTTTTAAGCCTTATGTCAAGCTAATGACTAACAGATTAATATATTAATATGTGATTATTATACTTTTTTAGATGTAGATAAACTACATTTTAATTGTTTCTGTTTCATCTCAAACATATTCAGGAAACATTTGAATACATAGTCACCATACACCAATTGTGATATGACAGGTAGACACCATTAAACATATCTAGCCGGTCCAACACTTCTTTTAAACCAGTGGTTTCAGAACAAAATGGATTTCCTGCATGTCTTCAGCAAGTAGACTTGCCTAAAACCTGACTACAGAGGCTTTCTTGATATAAACATGGGCATCTAGCCTATATCAAAGTATAGTTTTCACAACTGGACCTTATATAGGCTAGTGGACACTCTTACTTCGAGGGGGGCGGTCGGGTAGCCTAGTGATTAAAACGTTCGCATGTCACGCCGGAGACCCTCTCCCCCTCTCTCCCCCTCTCTCTCTCTCTCTCTCTTTCTTTCTCACTCACTCACTCACTCTGGTTACAAGGCAATGCATTGTTTGGCTCCTGCATCCTTACGGGAACTGATAGTACCATACAAGCCTGCACATTCTCCTCGATAAAAAAATCAACATCTGCTAGTGGTGCCAAAGTCACATAAAAAAACTTATTATGGCGATAGGCATTTCAACATGCTGGTCCATTGCTATGGAACAATCTGCCAAAAGAATCTGAGAAACAGGAAAACTGACTAACTTTAAGAAGTCCCTCAAATCCTTTCTCTTCAAGAAAGCCTTTGACTAGATCAATCATGGTCAAAGCCCATTTGAGAAAAATGCACTAAAAAATTCTTAATTTAGTTTAATTATATTAATTTCAGTTATTTTGTGACAGAAGGGAGTGCACTGCAAATGACAGTGTAGAGTTTTAGCACATAGTTATGCAAGGAACTTGTGACATAACTGTAAAACTTCACTCAATCGCCCGAATTTACTGAAGAAGCAAACACGACGAGAAGATTTCATGACATATCTTGGTTATTGTGTACTGAGGAATACTTCTACATGTCCAGACACAACTTTTTTCATTTTTCAGGCTATTATGTTTCATCCAATGCAAGTTTTGCCTAAAGCTAAAAAAAAATAATAGTCTTGGTTTTCAGGCACTGCCCACATCATCATAAAAATCATTGCACGTTTCGTTTTTGTTTCCATTTTCAATTATTTTTTTGTGCATCTTGTTCAAGTATTAGGATTTTTATATTTTTTGGAAAATGGAAATAAAAATAAAACGTGCAGCAGTCTTTATGATGATGCACGTGGTGCCTGAGAACCAAGACTTTTTTTTTTTTAGCCTAATTTGTGTCTTGTTGATATCAAACATGTTATACAACATATACATTACAATGTTATGTAGTCCTGACCATGCTGACCCAATATTACTTCTTTTTACATTTGGGGGCCACAGGTGGCCCAGGCATCTAAGGCGCTGCGATTCGCTGTGCAGAGTTGCATCCCTTGGACATGCCAGAAACCTATGATTGTGGGTTTGAATCCCGCTTTGCCCCGATTATGTTTCTAGGTTTGTCAGCACGATACCCATGCTCATGGGTTTCACCGAAGTGTCAAACGTCTGGTACCTGCATCACTTCTGGCTTTCCTCCCACATTAAGCTGACATGCCGTGATATAACTGAAATACTGTTAAAAGCGGCGTTAAACCCAACTCACTCACTCACTCACTTTTTACATTGGGGCAGATTTCCCTGCAGGATATTTCTAAGCTACTCATGATCCATGCAAATAATCAGGAACTCCTGGTGCTTAAGTTTGTACAAGGGGATATGGCACTCCATACAGGCTTGTATTCACTAGCATCTTCATGTTTCCATTGTGCAGAGAAGCACAGCTGATAAAACAGTGCCTTGAGGCCAGCTCCCATCTTCGATACACACATTATTTCGTTTCACATCTTCCTGAGGTAAGGGAGTTAACTGACTGTAAAAGGCAAGTTCCCACTCTTGCCAAACCAGGCTGGATTTTCTGGGCTCAATCATAGCATGGCTATTATGAGTTATGTCCCTTCTTTTTCCTTCCTATTGACCAATTAGATTCCACCTCTGATATCACTTGCATTTGATTGAATTGGATTGATTGGCGTCTCCCCTGTGAAGGTGATCTGATCGATAATAACATCTATAAGTGCATCAAATCACATGAGCACCTTGATTAAAAACATGAAAAGATTTAGAAAATATCTGTTGACGCTTAGTTGTTGCAGAGACCTATTATATGGTCTCTGGTTGTTGGTACACATGCTTTGCAAATCCTGCAACCGACTGAAATCTGCACAGCAGTTTCGAACCCGATGACGATTTCCTTACGTGATTTTGATTTGACTGTGCATAGACTCGTTAGTCCAGCCAAAATATGACTCCGTAGTTCCAGCCTTGTTCGGCAAGGGTGGAAACTGGACTTTTATAGTCGGTTAATGCCCTTGTCTCGGGAAGACACATTTTTGACATCAGTTTGTTGGATTGTGTTCTGAGAAATATGTTTTATCCATTCATTTGTTAATGTTTTAATAACTTGTTGATTATGTCAGTGATACTGTTGATGCTGAAGTGATACACAGGATGTATAGCGAAACCTCGTTAATCCGGATACATTGTCTGGATTAAAGAACAATTGTGTTGGAGAAATGTCCTATGACATTTCTGAGAGTATCGTTCAAGGGTTCAAGGGTTTCCAGACTAACGAGGCTTGACTAATATAGTTTCTCTGAAAAAATCCTGTCAGTGGGTTCTTCATGTAAAGCTCTGGTAACACAGTATACACCAGCCTCGCCATCATGAACCGTGAAATGCTGTTTATCCAGACCCTGTCCATCTTCCCGTCTAGACTTTCTTATAAGTTTATGGACAATCTTGCCTCGGTAAGATGGAGACTGTCTGGAATGCCCCCTTTGGGACAATCTTGCCTTGGTAGGATAGACCCGGTCTGGAATGCCCCCTTTGGGACAATCTTGCATCGGTGGGATAGACGCTGTCTGGAATGCCCCCTTTGAGATAATTTTGCCTCGGTAAGATGGAGCATTTAATGCCCCCTTTGGGACAATCTTGCCTCGGTAGGATAGACCCTGTCTGGAATGCTCCCTTTGGGACAATCTTGCCTCGGTAGGATAGACCCTGTCTGGAATGCCCCCTTTGGGACAATCTTGCCTCGGTAGGATAGACCCTGTCTGGAATGTCCCCTTTGGGACAGTCTTGCCTCGGTAGGATAGACCCTGTCTGGAATGCCCCCTTTGGGACAATCTTGCCTCGGTAAGATGGAGCCTTTAATGCCCCCTATGGGACAATCTTGCCTCGGTAGGATAGACCCGGTCTGTGCCTCCTTTGGGACAATTACTGTTGGAAATATACTACTCAAATTGGAAAGGGATATTCTGAGTGTCCTGGCGGAGTATAAATCGGACTTGTTTGCAGAGGTTGTTTTGATTTTGCCTTACAAATTAGATGCGATTCGGGCTGCCCTGAACTTTTTGAGAATAAACAAAAGTAAATATTTACATAAGATGTTGTCTCCTGACTTTTGTAAGAGTTTGAGCTAGCACAGTATCACCATCAGGAGATTAGTATTGTTCAGACTCGCGCATGTGAGTGACCGACTCATTTTGTCATAGTGTGGGGACAGAAGTGAAGCTTGCATGCAACAAGTTTTGACTTCTTCCCATTCAGTGTCTCAACCTTTCTGTGAAGCTCATTTCTTGTGTCCGAACCGTCATATTGCTGGAATATTGCTAAAAGCGGCGTAAAACCATACTCACTCTCTCAGGGTCTGAACACAAACACCTGCTGTTCATACTATGCAATACGGTTTACCATATTGCGCAAATCTTCTAAGCCTAGAAATGTATGTTCCCATAGTTACTTTTATTTATTATTACTTGAAATATAGCATAATTCCCAATTTGTACCGTTAACGTCTCCAAACATAGTCCGTTTTCTACCTCTGGACTCACAGAATATCCCTATCCAATCTTTAGTAGACTTTATCTGTACAAGTTGTTCCTGAGTTTGGGGATTTGTTAATCTCTGTAACATGAGAGTCCACATTATCAGGATGTCACTCTACATATCATGAACAAACATTTTATTTTTGGATAGCATAGAATTAATTTAGCACTTTGGGGCAGTTTCTAAACGAAGTGAAATTACCCTTTTTGTTTGTTTCAAACCAGTTTGCTCAGAAGCAGTATATAATGGGTGACTATTTTTTTACAAATATGTCTGAATCAGGGTTTTTATATTGTGTCAAATAACAAGGAGGCCTGTCAGTGGTCTTGTGTATGCATGTGTTATACCAGCCTGTGTTTCTGCAGGGAGTAATATACTTATAAACTTATATTACTACTGGTAATATTAACTGTGTTCATCCAGGCCATGGAGCAGTGAAGCAAAGGCACTGGTTGGTTGGTTAGTTGGTTGGTAGTGTATGAAAAGTATATATGTCTTAATATGTAATAATTAATTTTACATGATTTTATAATAAAAGAAATGTAAATGACATGTACTTATGTCATTTAATTTGTTCATGGTGTCATAACAACTGATTTGGGCCAACCTTTGTCTGAATAAACAAAGGTTAATTGTCCTGCAGCCATGGCATGTATATGTCTTGAATCACTTAATTGTCGTTATTTATAAGATGATAATCCCAATTGTATATCCCCATTGTCCCGCTGCCCAGGCAGACACTCTACCATGAGACCATGGAGGCAGTCTGGGCAGTCTGTGATGTTAAGGTCACAAGAGACTAGTATAGCATTCTGATTTCGAGGTCAGGAACTAGTACAGTATTGTGATGTTGAGGTCTGGGACTAGTACAGTATTGTGACATTGAGGTCAGGGACTAGTACAGTATTGTGACGTTGAGGTCAGGGACTAGTACAGGTCAGGGACTAGTACAGTATTGTGACGTTGAGGTCAGAGACTAGTACAGTATTGTGACGTTGAGGTCAGGGAATATTACAGTATTGTGGTGGTGAAGTCAGGGACTAGTACAGTATTGTGACATTGAGGTCAGGGACTAGTACAGTATTGTGACGTTGAGGTCAGGGACTAGTACAGTATTGTGATGTTGAGGTCAGGGACCAGTACAGTATTGTATGCACTCACTCACTGACCAGAAAATGTACAGCATACTCCTCTGTGAATACAGTATTGTCAGGAAATCCTTTCTAGTCATTATGCACCAGCACTGACTTGTCCCAACTGACCCACATATTGACCCGAAGATTTGAAGTCGATCAACCTTGCATTTATCTGTTGCCACCCGAACCACAAGTTTTGACCTTTCAGCAAGATGGCCCGAGACTTTGTAGGTCCACTGCTTGTATTGGAGGGCATTGTGCTTCCAGCGTTTATGGCCCTCCTTGTCGGGCTGTACATACAGCAGGTTGAGAACCATTGGAATAATAGGCCAGCGATTGTACATACGGAAGCATGGGTGGATGTGCTGGTTCAATTCAATCAAAACTTTGGAAGACTAGGACAGCCAACTTTTGATCTCCTGACCTGGTATGGGATACATGTTTACTGACGATTAACACATCTTAAGAAGGTGTAAAACTGTAAAACATATCTCATATCGTGGGGTATACGAGAGTTTTAAATGAAAATTAATTTTATTTTTTATTAATGATTTAATTCCCTTGGTCGTACACTTCCTTTCCCTTCTTCTCTCGGGTCTTACACCCTCAAACATAATCTCAGAGTCATGCATTACCCTACACATAAAGCTGACATGCCGCGATGTAACTGTTCAAAGTAGCTTTTAACACAACTCACTAACTAGTCCCTGTACTACACATAACAGACACACCTCTATCCAGTACAAGCCATGGATGCTTGCCGTGAAAGGCGACTATGCTTGTCGTAAAAAGCGACTAACGGGATCGGGTGGTCAGGCTCGCCGACTTGGTTGATACATGTCATTGATCCCAATTGCGTGGATTGATGCTCATGATATAAATCACTGGATTGTCTGGTCCAGACTCGATTATTTACAGACCGCCGTCATATAGCTGGAATATTGCTGCGTGCGGCGTTAAACAACAAACCAACCAACAAGCCATGGAACCTGCTTTAAACGACACGTAGGAAAGGCTTTAAAATAGATACCAAAACATCTTCTTCTTTTTTTTTCCCTATTATAAGATAGCTACGAGTTAAATCACAAAGGACAATGAAGAACGAAGCGTAGTTCATTTCACAATAAAACATCGTTTTAGTAAGTTGTTCCCCATAGGATAAGCTGGGCTACGCAGATAAACGCAGTGGCCGAACGAATTCAAAAGTGGGCGATATATGACAATCGGGATTAGGAGAAAAGGTACAGGTAATCGACGTGAGGATTGTGAGAATAAGCGGGATATACGAAACGTAGCCCACCTGTTCGTAAAATGGACGTGTCCGACATTTCCGTGGTTAGAATTCTACTCAGGGAGTCATCATTATTAAAATGTGGGTAAATATTTTTGATATTTGTACATTTAACGTTTGTTGTTTAACGCCGCACTCAGCAATAGTCCAGCTATGTGACGGCGGTCTGTAAATAATCTAGTCTGCACCAGACAACCCAGTGATTGACATCATATGCATCGATCAACACAATTGGGATACGATGACATGCATCAACCAAGTCAGCAAGCCTGACCACCCTATCCCATTAGTCGCCTCTTACCACAAGCATAGTCGCCTTTTATGGCAAGCACTGGTTGCTGAAGACCTATTCTACCCCGGATGTTCACGGGTCCTCATATAAGAAAGACTCGCGGTCGTTGTTTATCGTGCAATAAAACACTGCAGGGAGAATAAACCACGAGGGACTGCAGCGTTTTATTGTACGATAAACAGCGACCACGAGTCGTATATTTCTTTAATAAGAGTCGGTACACCCTTCCAGGACTGACTCTACTGAGAAACGTCACAACCTACTTCCTCTCGTTTTGTGCATCCAAAAAACCTTCACAATTTAAATACGTTAGACTATGTTTACTATTATTATTTTTCTCTTACATATTGATATCATGTACGTAAATATATATGCAGATAAATAAATTTTGGGAAATTAAATTTCCAAAATGTATTTATCTGCATATATATTTACGTACATGATATCACTATGTAAGAGAAAAATAATAGTAAACATAGTCTAACGTATTCCTTGCGCAAACATTTGGCTGCCCTAAGCTATTATTATAATGACTGAGCAAGCAGTAGCAGCAGCAGCAAGCAATGGCAGCAGCAGCAATGGGCAACTTTGATGCCAGCAGCAAAATCCTCCTGAAAAGCAGATTTGAATTAGGTCAAACCAAGAAGCAGAAGGACTGAACAGATTCCCGCTGAAAAGCAGGGACCTGATAATTTTTATGATAACTTGGTGATTAAGTAAGAATTAACATTTGTAGCTCACAAGAACCAGGCCAACATCACGCATGTGCTGAGCCCACACCCAAGACCATCAACCACGAGGGACCCCCTAACTAGCCACAGACAAAAGAATTAAGTGACACTTGTTTGTACCTTTATTTGGCATCAGGGCTTCGCGGATTGAGCTCGTGAAAATGTCATTCAGTGAGAAGCACTAGATTCTAAATTAAATTATATACAACACTGTAGCTGAGTGACAGCCGTATGACGGAGACATTCTTTTCAAAGTGAGGTCAGATGTGAATATTCTTTAAATGAATTTGTTTGTTTGTTGTCGCCGCACTAGCAATATTCCGGCTATATGATGGCGGTCTGTGAAAAATCGAATCTGGACCAGACAATAATTTTTATTTACGTTAACCTTTCTTACGACTCTGTCGCCCTGCGTGATTTACGACACTTCTCAGCCTAGGACTCGAGTCCAATTTTCAGGACTCGAGTACCCGTTCAGGGGAGATAACTCGTAAGTCACTTCATGCAGGTATGTGTGTGTGTGTGTGTGTGTATGCATATTGCATGCATGCAAGTATGTGTGTGTGAGTATGTATGTGTGTGTGAGTATGCATATTGTATGCATGCAGGTATGTGTGTGTGAGTATGCATGCATGTATGTGTGTGTGTGTATGCATATTGCATGCATGCAGGTATGTGTGTGTGAGTATGCATATTGCATGCATGCAGGTATGTGTGTGTTTGTGTATGCATATTGCATGCATGCAGGTATGTGTGTGTGAGTATGCATGCAGGTATGTGTATGTGTGTGTGTATGCATATTGCATGCATGCAGGTATGTGTGTGTGTATGCATATTGCATGCATGCAGGTATGTGTGTGTGAGTATGCATGCAGGTATGTGTATGTGTGTGAGTATGCATATTGTATGCATGCAGGTATGTGTGTGTGTGTATGCATATTGCATGCATGCAGGTATGTGTGTGTGAGTATGCATGCAGGTATGTGTATGTGTGTGTGTATTCATATTGTATGCATGCAGGTATGTGTGTGTGTGTGTGTATGCATATTGCATGCATGCAGGTATGTGTGTATGCATATTGCATGCATGCAAGTATGTGTGTCTGAGTATGCATGCAGGTATGTGTATGTGTGTGAGTATGCATATTGTCTGCATGCAGGTATGTGTGAGTGAGCATGCGTATTGTATGCATGCAGGTATGTGTATGTGTGTGTGTGTGTATGCGTATTGTATGCATGCAGGTATATGTGTGTGTGTGTATGCATATTGTATGCATGCAGGTATGTGTGTGTGTGTGTGCATATTGCATGCATGCAAGTATGTGTGTGTGAGTATGCATGCACGTATGTGTATGTGTGTGAGTATGCATATTGTATGCATGCAGGTATGTGTGTGTGAGCATGCGTATTGTATGCATGCAGGTATCTGTATGTGTGTGAGCATGCGTATTGTATGCATGCAGGTATGTGTGTTTGTGAGTATGCGTTTTGCATGCATGCAGGTATGTGTGTGTGTGTATGCGTATTGTATGCAGGTATGTGTGAGTATTGTATGCATGCAGGTATGTGTATGTGTGTGAGTATGTGTATTGTATGCATGCAGGTATGTGTGTTTGTGTATGTGTGTGTGTGAGTATGTGTATTGTATGCATGCAGGTATGTGTGTTTGTGTATGTGTGTGTGTGAGTATGCGTTTTGCAATATACGTACACTTCCTTTCCTCTTGCCTCAGGTCTTGAAACCCAAGCATAATCTTGGAGTCATGCATTATCCCACACATAAAGCTGACATGCCATGATATAACTATTGAGAGCAGCATTTAAGCCAACTCACACAAAAAGTGAATACATGGTAAGCTTAACTCTTTGCAGTCCAGTCCATGAAACATGCCTTATACAACACACAGGAAAAGCTTTAAAAAAGACACCAACGCCTCTGCTTTTCTATTTTTTATTTTCCTGCAAACATGTCTATAAACAGGAGGTGAGCTGGTCGGGTAGCCTAGTGGTTAAAGCGTTCGCTCGTCACGCCGAAGACCCGGGTTCGATTCCTGACATGGGTACAATGTGTGAAGCCCATTTCTGGTGTCCCCCGCCGTGATATTGCTGGAATATTGCTAAAAGCGGCGTAAAACCATACTCACTCACTCCATAAACAGCATGTACAATCTGCAACAGACTGCCATGCGCACCACCATACCCCATCACTTCTCAAAGTCTGGACACATCAGTAGCTACTTGCCATGCTCTCAAGCCACACCTGAAATAGAAGACGGTACAAAGGAACCTCTACCTGCCACTGTATCTCAAGGGAGAACAAGTACATGGAGTAAGAAACTCTGTGAGGATCTATTGCATGCTTTCAGTTACATTCACTTCTTGACAAAACATTGATGTCAACTGAAGACCAGGCATATTCTATGACACTCTCCTACCCAGAGTACCTAGCCAGCATAGTACCTCTGCCACAGGCCAGCGCCATGTGACGATTCTTCACATCTTTCACAGTCCATTCAAGATATTGCATATGCTTTTCATCCGTTTCATTTTTGACACATCTGCATATCTAGGTATACACGTCGTAGAATGGTTAACTTTCATGGAGAAAATATCTGAAATCGTGAAAAACTATTTCCATTTGCGTAGTTATCATATGTTTACATCGGTTGTACGGCTCCACATGCTGTCACTGAAGCCCTACGGAGAGCTAGCAATTCGGTCACTTTGATGCTTAAATATAAATTGTCATGCAACTCACTGTCGCACTTTTAGTAGCATATCTATATAATTATGCAAAACAATATGTAAAGCCACCCCAAATACTTTCATAAGCCCATTCTATTCTGATTTCTGAAAAAGCGCGTTGTTTACAAACAAAAGAAAAGTCCGGTCATGTGATATGCAAATTAGCCTGTGGCAGTGGTTTTATGAATTTAGAATTTTGGAATTCACATCAGATGCACTATTTAGCCAGTGGTTAAGTTTTAGCCAGGCACATGGTATGATTCCCCACATCCTTGCAAAAAGTGAAGCTCATTCTTGGTAACCTCAGCTTATTTTTGAAGGTCAAGTATTGCTAAAACTTGTGTTCCTGAAAAACATCAAGAAACTGCTTGTAACAGGACGTACACGCACTCACAGCAACATACTACTCAATGAAATTCTTCCTCAGTTGACTGTACTGTGACTGACCTGAGTAGCAGCTCGATGTACGATGGTGTGTCGGAGAGAGAGTTCATCTAGGTCATTGGAGTAGCCTCCCCCTATGACAGTGGCACATGGGATACCCCTGGAGGCGAAGTGGTGCAGCACATAGTGGTCTCGGTCGTACAAACCTACAGACAGTAAGACGTCAACTATAAACAGAGTGGTCTACCCTTATCACTGAAGGCGAAGTGGTGCAGCACATACTGGTCTCGGTCGTACAAACCTACAGACAGAAAGACGTCAGCTATAAACAGAGTAGTCTACCCTTATCACTGGAGGTCAAGTGGTGCAGCACATACTGGTCTCGGTTGTACAAACCTACAGACAGAAAGACGTCAGCTATAAACAGAGTAGTCTACCCTTATCACTGGAGGTTAAGTGGTTCAGCAGATTGTGGTGTTATCCGTGCAAGCCAACAGACGTTAACTATAAACAGAATAGCCTCCCCTATCACATGGAATACCCCTGGAGGCGAAGTAATCTTGGTCGTACCAATCTCATTGAAAACAGCATAGGTTCTGAGCTCCAACATGTTAACCATAAACAGAGTAGCCTCCCCTTGCCATATTAAACTATGGAGTTGCTTCCCCTTGGATTGCCAACGGGTGATGCTCTTCCTTTACTTCCTTGAACCTTCATGTGCACGATTTGTATTTATTTAATTATTTCGGGAACACTAGCATATTCACTTGATCCATATCAATGGCGACATTATAAGGACATTTGGACATGCTATCACCTTGATCTGTCATCTTGAGTTTCCCGAGTTCGTCCTTCTCATGGGGGTCAATGCCAGCATCATAAAGTACAAGGTTTGGCCTGAAACTTTTGACAATCCAGCCAAGGTGATCATCAAGTGTTGACAGATATTCTTCATCCTGAGTGCACAGACAGAGTGGAACCTCATTAATCCAGACGTACACAGAGAGTGAAACCTTATCAATCCAGAAGTACACAGACAGAGTGAAACCTCATTAACCCAGAAGTACACAGACAGAGTGAAACCTCATTAATCCAGAAGTACACAGAGTGAAACCTCATTAATCCAGAAGTACACAGACAGAGTGAAACCTCATTAATCCAGAAGTACACAGACAGAGTGAAACCTCATTAATCCAGAAGTACACAGACAGAGTGAAACCTCATTAATCCAGAAGCACACAGACAAAGTGAAACCTCATTAATCCAGAAGTACACAGACAGAGTGAAACCTTATTAATCCAGAAGTACATAGAGTGAAACCTTATTAATCCAGAAGCACACAGACAGAGTGAAACCTCATTAATCCAGAAGTACACAGACACAGTGAAACCTCATTAATCCAGAAGTACACAGACACAGTGAAACCTCATTAATCCAGAAGTACACAGACAGAGTGAAACCTCATTAATCCAGAAGTACACAGACAGAGTGAAACCTCATTAATCCAGAAGCACACAGACAGAGTGAAACCTCATAAATCCAGAAGAACACAGACAGAGTGAAACCTTATTAATCCAGAAGTACATAGAGTGAAACCTCATTAATCCAGAAGCACACAGACAGAGTGAAACCTCATTAATCCAGAAGTACACAGACACGGTGAAACCTCATTAATCCAGAAGCACACAGACAGAGTGAAACCTCATTAAACCAGAAGTACACAGAGTGAAACCTTATTAATCCAGAAGTACACAGACACAGTGAAACCTCATTATTCCAGAAGTACACAGACATAGAGAAACCTCATTAATCCAGAAGTACACAGACAGAGTGAAACCTTATTAATCCAGAAGTACACAGACACAGTGAAACCTCATTAATCCAGAAGAATACAGACAGAGTGAAACCTTATTAATCCAGAAGTACACAGACAGAGTGAAACCTCATTAATCCAGAAGCACACAGACACAGTGAAACCTCATTAATCCAGAAGAACACAGACAGAGTGAAACCTTATTAATCCAGAAGTACACAGACAGAGTGAAACCTCATTAATCCAGAAGTACACAGACAGAGTGAAACCTCATTAATCCAGAAGTACACAGACAGAGTGAAACCTCATTAATCCAGAAGTACACAGAGTGAAACCTTATTAATCCAGAAGTACACAGACAGAGTGAAACCTCATTAATCCAGAAGTAAACAGAGTGAAACCTCATTAATCCAGAAGTACACAGAGTGAAACCTTATTAATCCAGAAGTACAAAGACACTGTGAAACCTTATTAATCCAGAAGTACACAGACAGAGTGAAACCTTATTAATCCAGAAGTACACAGACAAAGTGAAACCTCATTAATCCAGACGTTCCTAACGAAATCGTCCAAATTACCAACTTTCGGAGTTATGAATCATGGTTATGGAATGATGTTCATTTGGTTAAACATAAATGTTCTCAAAAAGAACGTCACGAAGGTGGTGTTTCTGGACTAACAGGGTACGGACTAGCAAGGTATCACTGCATATAGTATGGCACAGAATGAAAAATACTTTTGTACCCTCTTGCATGTCTGGCGCTATAGTGTATCAATTGCAGTAATTTAATGCGCATTACAGGAAGTTAACGAGAGCTCCCTTGGGAAGTACACAGACACAGTGAAACCTCATTAATCCAGAAGTACACAGACAGAGTGAAACCTTATTAATCCAGATCCTTATTAATTGAGATGGTAATATGACTGTTAACCTTCTTGTGCCTGACAAGGCAGCTTGGGTGTATACTCCCCAGGGAGTTGAGAATGAAAATTGGGAGTACACTGATCCATCGACCATCGTAATAATGTTGGTGCTTTGAGCATGCACCGAGTGTATGGAGGCTAGTGAAATATGAGTACACACATTACCATTATTGAATCTAACATGGCCACATACCGTACAGCCGATATCAAGTCCCACATCGATATCACTTTGCTGCTTCTTGTGCGGAAAGTTATCCTGGCAATGCATTGAGAATGTGAACACACGTTTGTCATCCTTGAAGATATACGCTGTGCCATCACCCTGGCAACACAAAGATATCACTTGAGTGAGTGAGTTGAGTTTAACGCTGCTTTTAACAGTATTCCAGTAATATCATGGCATGTCAGCTTTATATGAGAGGAAAGCCTGAAGTGATGTAGGTCTCAGAAGTTTACCACTTCAGTGAAACCCATGAGCACAGGTATGGTGCTGACGGACCTAGAAACATAATCAGGGCAAAGCGGGATTCGAACCCAAAATCAAAGGATTCTGGCGTGCCCAAGGGAAGCCACCCTGCACTGCGAATTGTAGCGCCTTAGACGACTGGGCCACCCGTGCCCCAGGTATCATGTGACAAATATGTCACAGACTTGTATTGATAAAACATGAAACTGTCAATGGTATGCAACTGGCATCTTGCTCCTTCAGCCATCTATTCACCAAATTTACAGGACATAAAAAAATTAATCTTGTAATTACCTTTAAAGGGGAACTAGGTTCTGGTTAATTGCCAGTCAAAGCAAGTTTGATTAAAGTCACCAGGGTCCCGTTCAACAAAGCGATCTTAGCGCTAAGACCATCATAAATCAATGTTGAAGTATGGGAGTTACAATCATCTTAGCGTTAAGATTGCTTTGCGGAATGGGTTCCAAAAAGGGTTATTTTGATTGGTTGTTGATGGCGATGGCGATGGCGATGTCACTTCCGAAATGACACTATGGTGGCGAATGGATTAATGGTATCTTATAAAACATAATGGAGATACAATACCCTAGATTATTGAGGATCATTAATAAATAAATCTAAGTAGTTGTTGTTGTTAGGTTTGTTTACATTTTGTGAGCACCAATGTGCACACACTATTATGGTAAAATGTTCCCCAACAACGGAAATGACGTTATCACCATGTACCTTGTGTCAGTTACAAATTAATCATCATTCAAACCAGGCGTCTTTTGCTTAATGTTTCTCCCGGTCCAGGTGCAGGTCTTACAAATACACGAGCATGATCTACAGTCCTACAAGTACACTACAGCTGTCACCAATATGTAGTACTTCTTGTATGCAACCATGCTCACTATTAAACCTGCTTCGAGACCGCCATTTCTACTGGGGTTGTTTATAGTAGAGATAGTATCGCTACTGTGCCAAGTCACTACATTGATGTCCTGGTGGAAGCTGATTACAATTGTTGTAATGTCCTCAAACCAATTAAAAATACTGAGTCGTATACAGACTTTTTACCTGGTGTACATCAAGGTCTACAATGAGAACTCTCTCCACAAAGCCATGTTTCAGCAGGTAGCTTGCAGCGACAGCCAGGTCATTCAGAAGACAGTACCCCGAGCCATGGGCAGGGAAGGCGTGGTGCGTGCCTCCCCCAGTGCTACACGCCAGGCCACGCTCCATGGCTGTGACAGCTGCTAGTATTGTGCCTCCTGAGAGGGGAAAATAGGAGTAAGGGAATGACTGACCCCTTGACTTGGGTAGTTATTGAAACTGAAATTCCACTGTAATATGTCGTGACAAATGCATGTTGTGAGGTGTAGGGACCAAGTCAGTGGTGGATTTCCATCATTGGAGTGTGGATTATGGACAAAACAATGTAATGAGTGAGTGAGTGAGTTGGGTTTAACACCGCTTTTAACAGTATTCCAGTTATATCACGGCGTGTCAGCTTAATGTGGGAGGAAAGCGCAAAGTGATGCAGGTCAAAGACGTTTACTACTTCAGTGAAACCCACGAGCACGGGTATGGTGCTGACAAACCTAGAAACATAATCGAGGCGAACCGGGATTCGAACCCACGATCATAGGTTTCTGGCGTGCCCAAGGGACGCAACCCTGCACAGCGAATCTCGGTGCCTTAGACGACTGGGCCACCCATGCCCCCAGAAATGTAATGAGTGACTTTACAATCAGAACGGTACTTGGCAACATTTCCAAGAATAATTTTAGATTACCTCTGAACAAACACAGCCATGATGTATTTACCACACATATCAGGTTGTTATTTCTCTTTGTTCCCTATTCTAGTCATCACACAAGTAGTACTTTACAGTCTGATGAATTAAATATGATTACAAATGAAGCTTCAGACACGGCAGAAACTGTATCTGGCACAACTTCTATCATGCAGCTGTTTATTTGCATTTATAATTTGGATAAAAATAAATATAACAAACTTTTATTGATAACCATTTCTCTATTTTTATGATACCATTTCGGGTCTGTTCTCGCCTCTTAATCAAGATTCATCTAATTCAGGGAATTAACCAAACAGTAGCCCTGAAACACTGTTACAAACAAAGAAGTTACTATCCTTAACAGTTTCATGCCAATGTCGGGGATATGATTTCGCTTGCTCATCGGGAACCTCACCTGTTTCATACCTGCACCGACTAACAAGTCCCTCTGACCACTTGAATCCAGTGAGTCTCTGTTCCTTGTCAGTTGTCTGCCCTTGGAAGAATCTGTTGATGTAGTCTTCTGTATGCACTGGTAGCAAGTCCTCGGGCTTCACATGCTCGGGCTGGAGGATTTGTTTGGAAGAGATTACATTGTCTCTTCTCAAATAACGCATCACCCCATGAAACTTTCTCATAGCAAATCGGTGCTTGATTGGCAGGTCGCTGACATAGCCATGATGATGGATAATAGGTAAACCTTTCATTTCTGCCCTCTTAACCTGTAAACATAGAAAACAATCACTACAAATACCCCGGTAAGTTGAAATCACTATACTGTACACAGAATAGCAGTCAACAGTGTGCATGAAGAGTGGTAAAGATTTCTTGATAGACAGAAGGAGTCATAAACATACATTATTAAACTATATTTCTGTGTAATCGAGTCAATAACACTCTACCGTGCCTTACATAATGGTACGTTAAATAATACTTTAGTGGAAGATGCAACTAACAATTTATAGAACGGTTTCAATACTTTTTAAATGGCATATGTAGAAGTCCTAGCTAAAACAATTCACATTTCACATCTTCCTCAGTCCAGGCTTTGTGTAGCATGTCTTGGTTATTTCATTACTGATGAAGAGACACACAAACATAAACAGCAAATGAAAAATGTAAAGGATCATTAAGCTGAGTTTATATGGTTAGTAATGACTTGAAGATCGTGAAGTTTTTTGTTGTTGTTAACGCTGCACTCAGCAATATTACAGCTATATGAGGGCAGTCTGTAAATGATCAAGTCTGGACCAGACAATCCAGTGATTGACATCATGAGCATGGATCCACGCATTTGGGATACGATGACGTGCAACTAAGTCAGCGAGACTAACCACCCGATCCCGTTAGTAGCCTCTTACGACAAGCATAGTCACCTGTTACGGCAAGCATGTATTCTCCATCCGGACCTTCACGGGTCTTGTGATGGAAAGATCATGATGTGATGGAGCTAACGATTGAAATTAGTCACCTGACGAATCATCTCTTCAAAACCATCGACAGGTTTGATGTTTAATGCGTGTTTCAAACGCTTGAATGTCAAAAGAGACCTGTGTGTTTTCGAACATAGACATGTTGACTTTATCATGTCTTGTCTAGCTGATTCTGTGACAAAACTGACAAAGGTATTTGATTTAAACAATGCTCTGGAGCCACCTGTTGTCTATTTCAGATCTCAATACAAATCGGCTAATTAACTGCGCCCCTAACTACGATTGAACAGTGATGCACGGTCAAGCAAAATAAATAGATACACGGAATCTTTTCTATCTTATCCAGTGACCACAAAAATATTCTGAAACACACGTGTTTTTCTGTTTTGACATTCAACCGGAAGAGGAAATTGTAAAGTCTCCTCCAATCACGCGAGACCACAAATATATTTATAAACAAAGATGGTTTCCCTAACGTGCAGGGTTATATGATGTGAAGAATTAGTTTGACTGCTGCAAAGGTAACTGTCAGACAATGTTTGAAGTGATCAATGGTAGGATAAACTTAGCTGCTTGTTAAATTTGTAACGACTATTACTGTTGTCTGTATGTCTATCAAGGTGACACTGGCTGAAGGAATGTCAACTGCCACTGCCGTATCAGACATCACCTGACAACCTTGGTTAGCAGAAGCGGATCAGTGAGCTGCCAGTGGGGAAAATAATAAATGACATAATAAAGACGAATAAATTAATAACAGCGCTTTATAGTTGTTAATCAGTCATTTCATTAGTCGTTCATAAATATCCAAGAAGGTACAGGCATAACATATAAGTTATAGATTTTATCAATATGTTCTCTTTTTTTCGAGGTGATCATGATCAGTATGGCAGTTGACATTCGTATTATCCAGCTTTAAACATGTATGATATGGAGATAATTAATACATTGTTTAAAAATATGGCCCTGAATCATAAGCATGTAGAGTTAAAAGTTGCGATGCACCATCAATAATAAGGTACCCTTGCATTGGCCGAGAGCCAAAGGTGGTCCGACAGTCAAGACACTACCCTACAATATGTCTTGACTGTTTAACCCCATCACAGTTCTCGGCTACCAGACACCTATCTGCCTTGTTTGTTAGATGCTGTTAATATAGTGGCATGTGACAAACATGACTGTTTTAAAAACAGGATGATGAGGCTAAAAATAAGCAGTAGAAATGATGCTGCTTGCATTTGTATGGTTTAATATTATTAAGCCTAAAAAATGAATAATTGAAAAGCAAAGCAATTAATGCAAATCAAACTTGGACATCAACTTTAAAAACTAACTCGAAAATAGAAGTTCCACAATCGCATGTGGTAACCTCATGAGTGACATCCATTAGTGCCACATTTCAACTAACACATAGTGTTTTTCATTGTCATTGGTAACTAAACACATAAATTATATATAAGGAATGAGCTCGTGCACATCTCTTGCAGAAATGGCTGAATGTGTCCAGAAAAGTGTGTTCTTGCCTTAATTACATATAAACCTAAATATACAAAAGCAATCATGCTGAGCATGATAAGTAGTTATCCTCATCATTTCTGGCACACTGACATTAACTAAAACATATGTCAACTAGTTGATGATACAGGTTTTCTTAAGTATCAGATGAAATATGCAGAATACAAGGAGCATGCACCTGTTCATGAATTGGTGATAAAAGAGATCAGCTTTCCACCAACCAGATGTTTCATTTATCCAACAGGCTCAACCTCATAACAGTCCAACGATGTTGCGACCGCTGTGTCATGAGGCTCAGTTGTTGTTGCACCAGGCTCTGCGATCTCAGCTGAGAGTTGGTGTGGGGCTTCAGCAGCGAAAGGTTTCTCATCACTTGTGTAGAGGTGAGGAGGCTGAGATGATCACATCTTCTTAACCAATACTACTGATGATACTGATCTGATAGTCAGGGTTGCAGGTTCATTTATGAGGTTTATTAAGTTTATTTTCAGTCCGTCATCGTTAACTCTTTAGAAGGGATATGTTGCTTTATTTCCTCGGGTGTTTCCTCATCAGTCTTGTAGATCACTTAACATCTCCAATTTGAGCTTGTGTCATCAAGACTTTCGTCAGTCAACTTGTGCATCTGTCATTGGGTCCATTGCCATTACTACCACTGAAACTTTACATCCCTTTTTCCTCAAATCCTCTGAACCTGTCAATGTGATTTTCACGTATCACATTCTTCATGCACTAAGTTACAAAGAAGTAAAATATTTGGTCTGTCATGCTGATCTACCTTGTTTACTGGTCAAAGATGCATTGCATTTGATCGTAAATTTTCAGACAGTTTTCATGTAATGTTCATGCCTCCGTGTTCTAGTGGTAGAGAGTCTGCCCGATGAGCGGGATGTCGAGGGTTCGATCATCGGCCATATCATACCAAAAGAAGTTAAAAGAATGTACTTGTTGTTACCCTGCCTGGCGTTTGACATTAAGGGGCTGGAACAAGTACTGGTTGGCTCAGAGTCAGTATAATGTGTCTGAGTGGGGTATTCATGTTACACTGCAGAATGGTATCTCAGTGGGCTAGCACCATAAAATCGGCATTAGTCTGGACTGGTACAAGCAGCATACACATACATACGTGTGTGCTTGCAGGTTGCTGTATAAGTGCAATGATCTTGAACGCGACGCTAAACCCTATTTCACCTCACCTCACCTAATGTACTGTTTATGTTTTTGGTGAGAATAGTAAGTGAAGTAGGGGAGCATCCATTAGGGGTACCATGGTTACTGTGATGTAGCAATCTTCTAAAGTACCAGTTTCTACAGGCAAACAAACATGAGAAAACTCCTATCCACAGTCAATGCCATCTGAACCACAAAATGCGGTTGTTATATTACATTTAGATTGTCAACGTCAGTTCTCCACAACACGCAAATACATCAAGAAAATCCAGGGCACCTGGTCCCAGACTCTTGCCAACCTTGAACGCCAGCTGAGCTCGAGCACAGGAAGCAAGGATGGACCATCCGAACCGGGATCTTCTCAGCCCAAGATGGCTGCCCCCGCTGCGGGAGCCCAAACCCCATTGTCTAGTCCAAAGTCTCCCGATGGCTCAGGGGATACAAAGTCATCACAATCACAGAAGGTTTTAAAAGGTAAAGTATTGTGCATGTTGTGAACAGAACACCAGTCTTGGTGTGGAATTTTCAGGTGTGAAAAACAATGTGTAGATACTAAACTGAAAGGGATTTTGAAATGTCTTTGTTTACCGTTTCCCATGTTCAACTCCCAAATCACTTTAAGGAGTATCGAGCTCAGCTTGGGTTACGTGATGCCTAGTGGTCATAGTCATGATAGTGGTAGGCATGTTTGAGCTATTCATTTTATTCAAGTGTTTCTCCCTGGCTGAGAGATCTCAATTGTGGTTACATTTCGGTTCAACAACAAGAGATTGCATTATATAAAATGCAGGATAAGTATATAAATATCAAATATATCAGATATTAATAATTATGGCTGTGTAATTGTTTACTTGTAGTTACGCCCCGAGCAAGGAAAAAGTCCATCGACTACAGCTATACCGGCAATATCTACATCCTCCCCGTCAGAGCCATGAATGAATACCTCCTCAAACCAAGGTGAGTAAAGAACATGATATAGTTGTAGGTGTCGTTTGTAAAGAAATTCTGGGAAATACAGAATTGATCTTCTGTAACCTGTGCTTGTTGTAAGAGGCAACTAATGGGATTGGATGGTTAGACTCGCTGACTTGGTTGATGGCTGTTATTGTGTCCCAAATGTGAGGTCAAATTTCATGAAGTCAAGGTGTCGTTTGTAAAGAAATTCTGGGAAATACAGAATTGATCTTCTGTAACCTGTGCTTGTTGTAAGAGGCAACTAATGGGATTGGATGGCTAGACTCGCTGACTTGGTTGATGGCTGTTATTGTGTCCCAAATGTGAGGTCAAATTTCATGAAGTCAATCACTGGATTCTCTGGCCCAGGCTCCATTTGTATTTTTTTTATTTACAGACCCCCATCACATAGCTGGAATATTGCTGAGTGTGGCTTTAAACAAACAAAGAGACTGTAATGAAATTCATGAGATACATTAGGCTGTCTTCGTCTTCCATGTTGATATGGCTACCATGGTTACAAGAGTTGTGAGGGGCGGTCGGGTAGCCTAGTGGTTAAAACGTTGGATCGTCATGCCGAAGACCCGGGTTCGATTCCCCACATGGGTACAATGTGTGAAGCCCATTTCTGGTGTCCCCCGCCGTGATATTGCTGGAATATTGCTAAAAGCGGCATAAAACCATACTCACTCTACCACTCCACTCTACAAGAGTTGTGTAAATATGTGCACCAGATAACTGGACCAATCTGTCTAGTGTAATTGACACTTGAAAAGATTGTCTTTTCTCATTTATGTGTATACATAGTATAAGGCTGCCAGTACCATCTTTGTTGTCCTCATGTCTGAAACTAAGCATTTGTCATTTCTTATCCAGTGATCTCGATGAGCTGCCAAAGTACTCACGGCGGAGTCCTTATGAGACAGGGCCAAAGATTGTTGTGTATCTGCGCTCGGACGTGGAAGATTTGTGAGTTTTGGAATTAGCTAATCTTGTATTTATCCAAACTGCTATATTTGACTGTGAATGATTTTGTAAGTGTTGTTTGTCATCACCAGGTAATACTGTTCTTGTTTGCTTAACGCCGCGATATGACTGGAATACTGTTAAAAGTGGCATTGAACCCAACTCACTCACTCACTCTTGTTAGCTTAAATAGAAATTGTTGGTCCCCCAATGGTTGCCAAGTCCGGTGCCTTCACAAGATTTGCCCTGATCATTATTTTCTTAGTCTGCCAGCACTTTTCAATCTGTTATCAGTACAGATACCAGCATTCACGTATTATCACGTTTCACAATTGTAAAATATCCATCTGTTGATGTACTACCCATTCTTGTAGTTGTATTTTGAGAATAACTAACAGTCTTCATGAAATTTCACATCATCTGACTGAGTGAATGAGTGATGCAAAATCCAAGCCTTTGTACAAATAATCTGTGATTTTTTACAGGTTATTCTATGTATTGTTCTTTGTCATTTTAACACAGAAAATGAAGAAAAATGCTTGAAATGTCAACCCTCCAATGTATACAAGAGAATTTCACTTAACATGATGAAGATTATTGTTCAATTGTGATGTCTTGAACAATGAATAACGTCCTAACATATTGTTCTCAAAAATGAAACTACTCATTAAGATCCAGGTTAGAATTGGTTTTGAGCAACCTATGCTTGTCGTAAGAGGCGACTAACATGATTGGGTGGTCAGGCTCGCTGATTTTGTTGATGCATGTCATCGTTTCCCAATTGCATGGATCGATGCACATGTCAGTCACTGCATTTTTAGACTCGATTACTTACAGACCGCCTTCAAAAAGCTGGAATATTGCTGAGTGTGACATTAACCAACAAACAAACAAACAACAATAACAATAGTGAAGCAGCATGACATCATAACGTTTCAACTGACCAATCGGGGCAGTCGGGAAGCCTAGTGGTTAAAGCTTTCGCTCGTCACACCGAAGATCCGGGTTCGATTCCCGACATGGGTACAATGTGTGAAGCCCATTTCTGGTGTCCCCCGCTGTGATATTGCTGGAATATTGCTAAAAGCGGCGTAAAACCATACTCACTCACTCACTCAACTGACCAATCAGCATGCAGAATGTTGAATATCACTGAAATGCAAATGTAAAATTACCATGAAGTTGTGACACTCGATATTTCTACTGTTGGGCCAATGTGTGCACTATTGGATGTGACGCGTAGACTAGTTGTGGTATACCGTGTGTGTGTGTTGGCCTCCACAGGGCCGGGAGAGTGTGGGGCAGCCTGGACAAACTGAACAAGGAGAAACACAAGCTGCTGCAGGGGGACCGATGTGAGTGTAGAGCTGACGTGGAGACTTGCCAACTCGCAACCTCAACATTACTGCAGTCTATTTCATTATGCATCACAAGTTAAAGTCTGAATTTCTGTTAGTCTACTTTCAAGGTTTAAGGATCATGATGAATCTGAAAATAGCTACATAATTACATGTTTATAAAGTGTATTCATCTTATTGCTGCTTAATTACATGTTTATAAAGTATATTCATCTTGTATGTAAAACATAAGGAGTTATGTAAAAATTAACTAATTGGTAAATTTTATGATTTGATTTTTTAGATGTCCAATTGTTGACTAATATGTCAGATTTAAGAATTAACCTTTTTTAGAAACAAGATTTAAGAGTTGTCTCCCCTTGTACATCTAGATGACGTGTTTGAGATGCGACGCCTCATTGACCAACACAAACTACGAGTAGCAGCCATGTCAGAAGATCGACCTCCCACTGACAAAAATTACACAGTCGTTAGTCTCCTTTTTCCTCCTAATCCTCCTTACTCGTCACTTACTCGTTTCTGTTGTAATTGTGCAGAGTTGTGTCCCTTGGCTGAGCTAGGATCTGCTGGTCATGAGTCCTAATCCCAAAGTATCAGTTATGATTCCCATGGTTGCGGGTTTCACCTCAGTGGCAAATGTCTACAACCTGTGTCATTGTTTGGCTAACTTTAAGAACTTTATTTTCCTTTTAACAATGGGTGAGTATTGTTTTATGCTGTTTTTAGCAATATTCTAGCAATATCACAGCGGGGGACACCAGAAATGGGCTTCACACATTGTACCCATGTGGGGAATTGAACCCGGGTCTTCGGCATGACGAGCAACCCCACCGCCCCTTTCCCTTAACAATAAGTGAGCGTGAAAGTTGCGTAGTATACAGAATTAAATCTACTTGAGTAACATCATTGAATACACGATGATCATGTTCAAGGGGGACTAGGCTCGGACAAACTGACAGTACCAGCACATTTGATCCAAGTTGTTCAGACAGCACTTTCTTTGCCACTTGAATATAATTTTAGTATGTATGTCAATGAAGCTGATAATGATTTCCCTAATTACACAGAGACAATGTTTAACTTCCACACAGGGCATAGTTTCATTGTTGAGACCTTGACTTAAAACTGCCAAAAGAGTGTGAGCATAGTCCCTCTTTACTACAATGGGTTACTTATTAATACTGTACCTGTGTTGATGTTGTCACCTTCACTCCAGATGGAGATGCTTATATGTCTGTAAGCCTGGTAACACTAAATACTGCTGCTTATGTAAATATTTAGGTTGTGTACATTGGTAGGATTATTTATTTGTTTATTTTTCAGAGGGAAATATTTTTGGAGAGTGGCACAGGAAGAGTTGTCATGTCAGCAATTTTTGTGTAAGTTTCAGGATAATTTTGTCGTCTTCCTGCCCTTTTTATTCAAGTTCTTGAGTCCCCTGTAATCTTTGCTTGTTGTAAGAGGCAAGCTGAATGGATTAGGTGGCCAGGCTGGGTGATTGTGTGGACAGTGTTCATATTATCAATCACAAGTTTGTCTGTACAAGGCTCCATGATTTACAGGCTGCTGTGGTATTGGCGTGACCACATCATAATCTTGAGGCTCTTGAGAGTGATGTTAAAAATCTGGAAAAAAATAATTTCAACTGTTTTGAGATAAGCATGAGATGATAACATTTTGTTTAGATTTTAGTCTCCATACTGATCATGCAGAAAGGTTCTGTCTAGACATGCTACAGCTAACATCATCTGTTGTTGTGTTTTCAGTAATGCTTTGAACAGCCTGATAAAACTTGTAGCATGGATCTTCACAGGCTCACATAGCATGTTCTCAGAAGTCATTCACTCAGTGGCCGACACAGTCAACCAGGTAGGGAAATATTGCTGTCGATAATCCCACATCGTCTATACTGTCCACCAGGACCCCGTTCCTCAAAGCGATCTTAGCGCTAAGGTGATCGTAAGTGTCATACTTTAACATAGGCTTACGATCATCGTAGCGCTAAGATCGCTTTGAGGAACAGGGCCCTGGTAGGCAAATATTCCTGTCGATAAACCCCACATCGTCTATACTGTCAACCAGGTCGGCAAATATTGCAGTCAATAATCCCCCAATAGTCATTACTGTCAACTAGGTAGGCAAATATTGCTATCGATAATCCCCACATCGTCTAAACTGGGCATGTTCCTCAAAGTAATCTTAAAGTAATGCTGTTCAGGTCTTAACTCACATACTCACAGACTTTAGACAGTTATGTTCTGAGATGGAACCGTGGAAGGTAAGTGTTGGTGTAAGTGATCCTATGTAGCAGGTGTTTTACACAGTCTTATTGGGTAATGGCCTCTGTAAGTAGTTGGTACGACTTCAATGGAAATGCTGTGTTTGTGATTCCTGAGTTTAATGTTAAGACACAATGAGCTATGCTGTAGACTAATGCAGGGATAAAATACGCCAACAAGTTACAGTTGAATTTGTCAGTTTGTGATTAGGGTCATCAGGTCTGCGATGCCTCGAAAATATTATTTCCTATTCAGGTTATCCTGGCCTTCGGGCTGTACCACTCCATGCAGAAGCCAGACTCCGACCACCCGTAAGTAGGATATAAACATCTAAAATCTGCATCACCTTGGGCTTTCCTCCAACATCAAGCTGACACGTCGTGGTATAACTGACAAACTGGTCAAATGGGCATCAGACCAAACTGGTGAACTCACTCATGAACCTATGATGTCACCATAAGATATCAAGTTTCAAATGTCAACTGCATGTAAGCTAGTGAGTTTGGTTTAAAGCCTCTTTTAACACATTTATCGGTTATATCATGGTATGATCATCTTGATGTGGGAGAAAAGCCAGACATGATAGTTTTTTTCTTCGGTGAAATACATGATGATGAAACACTCTCAGAGGTCTTATGCAGATCCAACAACTGCTGGGACCTCCCAGGGACATTGAAACTTAGGGACTGGTCAATTACCTTTAAGGGGGAGAGATTGGCGAGAACTGTGTCTAATTTTGCTGACACCCCTTATTCCATTTATGCATCACCCTTGCATGACCCCCACCCTATACTAAATGACCAGTCCCTGAATAATGTTCTAATGTTATAAGGGGCGGTCGGGTAGCCTAGTGGTCAAAGCTTTTGCTCGTCACGCTGAAGACCCGGGTTCGATTCCCGACATGGGTACATTGTGTGAAGCCCATTTCTGGTGCCCCCCACTGTGATATTGCTGGAATATTGCTAAAAGTGGCGTAAAACCATACTCACTCACTCTTAGTTATAATCCATATCTTATTTATTTTAAAAGATAGAACTGTGTCATTTTTTCACCTTTTTTTATACTCCCAGTCAGATGACTGTAGCTACATCCCTGCTTTGTCTGTTGCAGGTATGGGTTTGTCAACCTGAGACATATTTCATCCCTGATCAGCGGTGTGGGCATCTTCTGCCTGGGTTCAGGCCTGTCCTGTTACCATGGCATCCAGGGTTTTCTCCATCCAGAACAGCTTGGCTCTATGTACTGGGTAGGTCTATGTTCAGACTGTCTTGAAACAGTGTGCCTGATGTTTGTTTGAAGTAATGGAGAATGCATGAGAATGACGACCATGACGAAGGGGCAAGTTGTTCTACTTCTGTAATCAACAGATTTGAGAGATTACTCTAACTTAAACCTTGTTGTGCTTCATGTATAATTTCTCTAGCACTGTGCGTATGATCTACTTGTTAAAATGCAAGTTCAGAATGGCCAGTGAATTCCTGGCTCAGAATCAACTGCAACAACAATGATGTAATGATGTAATCATAATCATTGAAAATTCTATCTTCTGTCAATGCATGGGTTGTATAACATGATAACATGTATAAGGCACTCTAACTCTCTGTTTTGAGTTATGTCCCTTAGTTATGCCAGGATGGGATGGTTGTGAGTTAGCATCATGCTGATGTGTTTTTCTGAAGTGGTAAACACTTACAATCAGTGTTCGAAATAGCACCTGTCCATTTGTCTCAATAAGCTGCACGTCTAGAATGAGGGCCTGAAGAGTTTAGTCAGGGCCTGCAGCTTCTAAAGTCTACGGGTCCTGATGGCAGCCTGGTATTTTCTTTGTATTTCAGACACTGCCTACAATCAATCCATTTCGCCTTTCCTCCCACATCATGCTCTGAAAAAACTGAATTATTATCCATAGTGACGTCAGCTCACATTGTTTACAAAAATGTACCCTGGCCAAAAATCAAAATCTGGTCATATAGACATATACCCTTTGTGACTACTGCATATCGCTGAAGCCACTGGAAGATTTAATTTGATATGTGTGCGTCCAGTTCCTTTATTGTTTTCCAGACTGCGGATAAATCAATCAGGTCATACTCTCCTATAAAATCCATATAATATTTTCTTGCAATTATATATTCCCGCAGCATGGAAAAATTTCTAGTACCAGTGAAACTTTAACAAGGATCAGCTGAATCAGGTGTCAATAAGCTGACCTGGGATTAAATTAGTTCATCTTCATCTAGATATAGAAAAATAAAGAAAATTCAGCATAGTGTTCAGAGTATTTCAATGAATGCGTCCATTTTTGCAGTCCAGCAGCATGAGTTGAGTACAGTAACCATGGTTACCTGATTATATTCCAGGCTCTTGGGACTTTAGCAGCTGCCTTTGTTTCTGAAGGAGGTGAGCCTACTTGACATTAACTTTTGCAGACAACATAAGTACAGTACGTGACTGACAGTATTCAGTGGTCAAGGGTGTTCATGGCAATTCGAGTAGTGACTGAGGTTAGGGTACACAGATCAGGGACCAGCAGTGAAGAACATCTCTCAGCTGTGAAATTGTTCATCATCATACTTGTATTGTTATTCTATCAACCAGTGGGCTCAAGCTTCTTTTCCTGCTATAGTACCTCCATAGTCTTGCAAACTAGGGTGAAACCCTGTTCACTCACTTGACTAAATATGGCACGAAGGAATTGGTAAAAGTCTGATTCTGTCATGTTGGTAATGAGTAGGCTCATCTGTAAAAGTGTCCAATATCTTGTCCACAGTATCTCAGGCAGAATGACTCATGAATCTGATAGTCCTGAAAAGATCTGGGTAGAGAATAGGTCTTCAGCAACCCATGCTTGCCGTAAGTGGCGACTAACGGGATTGGGTGATCAGGCTCGCTGACTTGGTTGATGCATGTCATCGTATGCCAATTAAGTAGATGGATGCTCATGATATCAATCCCTGGATTGTCTGGTATAGACTCAATTATTTACAGACCGCTGTCATATAGCTGGAATATTGCTAAACAACAAACAAACGTGAGTATCATACATGGGGGTTAAGCAGCAAGGATCAACATTGGGTAGAGTGTGTGTATTGGAAGTATAGAAGGTTATTGTGTTTCAGCAACGCTGCTTGTGGCTGTGAACCAAGTGAGGAAGAAAAGTCGAGCCAAGAACATGAGGTTCTGGCAGTATGGTAAGTAGGATTGGGCGTCATGTGGCTTTCTTAGGTTAAAGGACAATAGTTAAAACTCCTGTATATAAGATTCTCTTTCAGATTAAATCCTCCTTGGGGCACTTATTGCATTTTCCTTGCTCAAGAAAATCTACATGACATAGTTGTAACCATTTTCCTCAATAAAAAATGTTACCACACAAAAAACTTCGTTTTTGTATGATATATGACCACCCTTACGGGGCCTCAGCCTCCACGGCACGTCACGCCAGGGGAAGTAACTCTCACCCAAATCTCTTTCCTTATGTCATCTGAGTAAGACAGACGTGCCTGTTTTTTTCAAGACAAAAAAGTTTCAACAGATTATCGTTCGACAAGAACCATGGCTGACCAATCTGTATGTATGGTACATTTCTTTCATTGCAAAGGCGTAATACCTCGCATTGTAAAGTTATAGACGCCACGTGTACGGTACCTTTGAATTCAAATGGCCGCAATGGCGTCCATATTGAGGTGCCACATATGATAACTGTAACATCAAGGCCATAAAAAACGGCTTGTTTTTTTTGTTATATCAAACGGCTTTGGTCTACAATCTTTTCCTTTACATAAACCCAAGGTGGTGTGTTAATTATAATTAAACTACACTTACCTTTTTTACGGGGTTTTTACACCTTCGCGTGTAACACGCCCACTTTGGTGTTATAATTATACTACGACATTGGCTATTAGTATCGCGTAACAAACGCATTCTAAATTACGCCTTTGCTTCTAGTTTCACAATTTATGCACGTATCTTTCCGATCTTTCAATCGCACTGATACACTTTAATACCCTTCCCGCCTACCTCAGAAATTACGGTCTTTTTTACAGACCTTCAAACTGTGTACGGGGTTTTCAGCATCCATTCCCCCCCAATACAGGCATGAAAGCTGCCTCAAATGTCTGGCGGAGGACGGGCATGACAATGGGTCATGCCCGATCTGTATTGCCTTCACCCCCCGGGCTCAGAAAAAGAGACAATTGGATCTCATGCACTCTAAGGGTCTCTTGAAGGTGGGGTCGAATATAAGATCGGCTAAGACCGTCTCCCCCCCCCCCCCCCCTTCTAAAAAGTAAAAAAAAGGTAAAAAAAGCAGCAGAGACTGTCTCCTCCTTCTCCCGGGGGAGAAGGCTCTACCTTTGGCGGACATCTCTGCCTTATTGAGGTCGCAGATGGCATCGATGATGGAGGAGGTGAAGTCTCAGCTCCGGCAGGTGCTGCGGACCGAGCCTTCCCCTTTGTCGGCGCTGGACGCGGCTTCGAGACCTCGTGATATGCCCGGCGTCGGCTGAGGCCGGCCACTTGGTCTCGGGGACGATCTCAGACCGGGCTTGCAGGACCTACTTGCTTTGCCATATAAGATGGGTGCCACCCTCTTCCCTGGGGCTCAGCAGGTGGTCCGAGAGGCTGCGCAATTGCATGCCTCCATCAAGGATTCTAAGGCCTTGTTGGAGGTACCATGCGTTAAACTGCGTAAGCGGACCTCTCAACTTGACTCCTCCTACACACGCCGGGTCAGAAGTCCACACCGGCTTGGAAGCAGCCACTTCCTTCAGGTAAGGGTGCCGGGAGGATCAAGAGAGGCAGGGGCCGGGGCAAGGCAGCTGGTCAAGTCAGCAGCCTTTTCGCGGGGCCGGGAACCCGGTTCCCATTAGCGCCCGAAGAGCCCCAGGCGGACTCACAATCGCAAGTTATCGCAGTCGTTCGGTTAGAGTAGTGGCTACGTCACAAGCGTACGCCGCGGCTCTGCCAATTGAGGAGATCTGCTCCGCGGCTATTTGGAGCCAGCCGAGCACGTTCATCAAACATTACCAACTCGACAAACACTCAAGTGAGCGTGCTCAATTTGGTCAGTCAGTTCTCCGAACTGGGCCAAGTTCTACATCTCTAGCCGATTGAGCCTTCGAGATTTTAGACCACCCTCCGGTTATACTGCTCAGTAACGGTCCAGATTATATCTTCTGCGGTCGATAAAAATACCAGTCCTTACTACTCGATAATACTCGTATTTGCACACACACTCCTTGGATTCACGGGGACCCTCTGGCCTAGCTCAGCGCGGGTTTATAGTCTCTCGTGATCTACGCACCTATATCACTTGTTTCAAAAAGTGGAGGGGGTGTCTCGAGTTCTCGATATGATAAGCCACAAATAATGTCTCTTTCATTGTATATGGTCGACCACGCCCTGTCTCTAGACCCGCCTTTCGACGGTGGTGCCTCACAATAAGGTTGGTTCCATTTATCTTTTTTATTCATTGAAATAATCAACATACGATGTATTTATGCACGCTTGTTGCTGACGGATGCCACTTCCTAGATTATCTTTATGAGTCTATCTTGATGCAATAAGTGCCCCAAGGAGGATTTAATCTGAAAGGGAATTTTACAAACCTGTAGAGGTTATGAATTCTCTGATGAAATCCTCCTTGGGGCACAGCCACCCACCTCCCCACATTCCGTCAGCATTAGACATATGGAAAGTGATTTCGCTGAGAGTTGCTTCCCCTGGCGTGACGCGCTGTGGAGGGTGAGGCCCCGTAAGGGTGGTCATATATCATACAAAAACGAAGTTTTTTGTGTGGTAACATTTTTTATTAAGGAAAATGGTTACAACTATGTCATGTAGATTTTCTTGAGCAAGGAAAATGCAATAAGTGCCCCAAGGAGGATTTCATCAGAGAATTCATAACCTCTACAGGTTTGTAAAAGTTTAATGCATCATGATCACCTGATAATGACAACAAAATTCATACCAGTTCAAAAATTGATACCACACCTGTCATAAATTATTGAATTGACAATTTGGTGTCAAGTTTATTATGATAAGTATGGATCATAACATGTTGTATGTTTTTCTTACTTTTCCATCTGTGTCAGGGTGACACCCAAACACTTACGTTACCCGCTTTACTATCCAAGATGCATTCCAAGTCTGTACAGCAGATGTTACGGAAGACGTAAAGTTCTGTTGACAAGGCTGGTGCATTCCGAGTCTGATTGCTGTGTGACCTGTCCATGTTTCAGTGCAGGGTGGGTTTGACCCCAATGTGAACGTGGTGCTGCTCGAGGACCTCGCTGCCGTGGTCGGGGTAGGCATAGCAGCGGCATGCATGGGCATCACACACTACACCGGCAACCCCTTCGCTGACTCCCTCGGGTCCATGTTGATTGGTGGCCTTCTCGGGGTGGTTGCTACGTTTATTATCACCACAAACACAGAAGCACTGGTTGGCAGGTACTGTAGATTTTGTATCCTTTGAGATGTGAAATTGATTTGATTCAATACTTTAGCTGATTGAGAGGATTATTATCCCCCGCCATGAAGTGAAAGGGGATATAGGAATGGGTGCTTTCTGTCCGTCTGTCCGTCACATTTTGTTTCCGGAGCAGATATCAAAAGCCATTAGAGATATCTTAACCAAACTTTGCACATAGGTAGGTCTAGTGGTGAACTGGTGCCTTTTGATAGTTTGGGATTTTTTAACAAATACTTTTTGAGTTTCCATGGCAATGACTTTGACTTAGACTGAAAATGGCGGTATTGCTTTTTTTTCGGCTTAGATCTTAAAACAGTACAATATGTCTTGCCTTGAGCACAACCAGACATGTCATATTGGCAGGGGATATGAGTATTTCAGGCTTGTTTCAGTATTTCTTTATAACTGAGACTGTCTGGCTTGCTTCATGTTATGTGTTTCTGTTTGCAGGTCCATCCCACAGACACTGAAGCAGCAGATTAGCCAGGACCTGGAGAGTGACCGCATGATTAGGTGGGTGTCATGTCATGATTAGGTTTGTGTTATCACTTGGTCAGGTAGGTGTTATCACATGATCAGGGAGGTGCTATATCATGGTCAGGCGGGTGTTATTACATGGTGATATGGGTGTTATTCCATGGTACACTTAGTGTTATCGCATGATTAGGTGGTGTTATCTCATGGCCAGGTTGGTGTTGTCACATGGTATGGTTATTGTTTTCTCATGATTAGGGAGGTGTTCTTACATGGTGAGGTGGGCGTTATCACATGATCAGGGAAGTGCTATATCATGGTCTGGTGGATGTTATAACATGGTGAGATGGGTGTAATTCCATGATACACTTTGTGTTATCTCATGCTTAGGGAGGTGTTCTTACATGATCAGGTGGGTGTTATCACTTGATTTGGTAGATATCAGCACCATATCATTTGACGTTAGTATTTGTTTAGTATTTGTGAAGCTATTTGCCTCAGGTGTGCTTAACATTTGATTTGAGACCAGTTGCTTTCCCTTCTGTAGGTCGCTTCATGATGTGAAGGCCACTGACATGGCCGGCCAGGTGAGGTTCAAGGCTGAGGTGGATTTTGATGGAAGGGAGATAACTCGTGCATACCTTTACAAGCTGGACCTGGAGCAGCTGCTTGCAGTGCGTTCTCTTTGCAGTATTAAGACTTGATGTTAAAATCATCTTCAGAATTTGGAAAACTGTGTTACCGAAAACATTCAATGTAGTGTGGTTTTATAATTCCTGTTGAAATTGGTTAAAAATCGTCTTTCATGCACTTGTTAGAGATGAAACGATACAGCAAGGTCATGATATTATACGTATCGCAATATACATAATTACATAAAATCGCATGGAAAGGTCTTGACTATAAATATTTCATAGCAGGTTCAAAAGGAAAAGTTACCTGTAGACACATTAATTTTGTTGCGGCTATTTTTAGTAGTGAATTGAATTTCAACACATTTTGCAATTTTTTGACTGACAAAAACGCCAGGGGTTCATTAAACAAGCAGTAATGTATTTCACCTTATTATCAGCTTGTATCGATACAGAATCAGAAGTATTGTGTATTGTATCACCACATGAAAACTCACGATGCACGATGCACCAATGTATCGTTTCACCCCTAGCACTTGTTAGAAAAAAAAGTCTGTAAAACTATGATTGTTGTCAGTTAGACGTAAGCTGTGCGCACATGGCAGAGTTGCACCCATTGGCTGCTGGGGTTAGCTTCATGGGTTCACAGATTCTGCCCCATTACGATGCTTGATAGTCAGCTCCTGTATTTATGAGACCAGTGAAGATCTGGGGTAGAATAGGGCTTCAGCAACCCATGCTTGCTGTATAAGGCAACTATGCTTGTCATAAGAGGTGACTAACAGCATTGGGTGGTCAGGCTCGCTGACTTGCTTGAAGATGCATGTCATCGTATCCCAATTGCGTGGATCGATACTCATGATGTCAATCATTGGATTGTTTGGTCCAAACTCGAATATTTGCAGACTGTCGTCATAAAGCTGATATGTTGCTGAGTGCGGCATTAAACAACAAAGAAACAAAAACAAACAAAGTGTATTTATGGGGTCACCAAGGTGGTAAGATATTTGAGCTGCATCACATCGGGCTTTCCACCCACATCATGCTGACACAATGTGACACAAGTGAACTACTGATCTGCTAAGTGTGTAAAAGACGAGTCACCGTACAGTATTGTGTGTTTGGTGCCTGCAGGAGATGCGCGAGCTGCAGAAGGTCGAGGACGTGGAGGGCTTCATGTTGAACCATGGAGAGAAGATCATTGACCTCCTGGGGGAGGAGGTCGACAGGATTGAAAAGAAACTCAAGGTAACTAATGCTGATACAAAGTGTCCACAGTGAACAGTTTTGGATAAAACTAGATTCTCTGTACCCAGGAATTCAGATCGGGTACCCTTTCACTACATGGGTACATGTCTAAAGCCCATTCCTGGTATTCCCCATCATAATATAGCTGGAATGTTGCTAAAAGTGGCGTAAAAGCCAACTCACTCACTACAAATTTGTACCAAGGATTCTCCTCAAAATTGGTAATATTCTTCGAAAGTTGATAGTCTTGGAAATCTTGGCGGTGGGGTAGCCTTGTGGTTAAAGCATCTCCTCATCCAGCCGAAGGCCCGGGTTTGATTGGTACAATTGGTACAATGTGTGAAGCCCATTTCTGGTGTCCCCCGACGTGATATTGCTGGAATATTGCTAAAAGCGGCGTTAAACCATACTCAAGCATTCTTGTTCTAAAATGACCAGGCCATTTATTGAGGAAAATCTCTGCTCTTTTCACATGTTTTTTTCAGCTGAATTGTTACATGTATGCACATATATCATGACTTTTATCAAATTTATGTCATTTATTATGATATTTTCAAGACAAGCTCTGATTGCAGAAAACCCATCCCCAGTTGAGGCATGTCGACCTGGAGGCGTTATGAGACCAAGGGCAGATAATCTAGTCAAAAGTGGTTCAGCAAGAGGACATGTGCAATCTTAGACCGCCCATTCCACAAAGCATGAAGCCAGTGACACATGTCGTACATGGTGCCTCCACCTGGTGCTTGTATCAGTGGCACCACACTGATCCAGATGGGCACACTCACCTCAATCCCATAAGTCACCTCGGCCAGCGTTGGGGGTTTTGGGGAATTCATATGGAACTACCAGTAGTTTCTGTCATGTGACAGTCACATGACAGAATACGATCTGTCTGCAATCTTGACACTAAATTAAATGTTGGAATTTGGAGGAATTTTTTCCCGCAAAATTAAATAATTTTTTGCCTTTCCCGGTAATTTGTGTGAATCTTACGATAAGCTGTTTTGTGATGTGTTATACAACTTACTACACAGGGATGTTGTGGTACAGAATGCAGTGGTGTGGTCACTACACTGGGCTGTTCAAGGTGTGAAGTAGGCAGCCATAACAGCAGAGTGGACCCAGAGAGATAGTGAGGGGACCACACTGTTGAGAAGGTTCAGCTGATGAAATACTCCCTCACAATATACTTCAACCTATGCCCACTTAGGCTAGGGGCACAGTCTTCATTTTGACTTTCTCAACAGCACCTTTTTCTTGCAAACTCAATGTTGTTAAGGGGGTATTAAGATTGGATCGTCCGATTGGATGATTAAGGAGAGAGAACTGACAAGGCAAATGACAAGTTTTGAGGCTATCATGATAAATATTTATCAGGACGGCTACCAACTGCAATATATGTAATATTTACCTGTATGCCAAATCTTGTGCCATAATTGTTGTGGTTCTCACTTTTGTGTTAAGTCTTGTTTTCGGATTTTCTTTTCTTTCTGGATTCTCCCGATGATGGAGATACAACACAATACAGCACTGCAGGGAAAATAAACCACGAGTGGTACAGCTAATATGAGATATCAACATTGTGTATAGCCTCTTTAAGGATGTTGATAAAATGTACACGCTTTAAAAATATTTACCCAAATTTTAATAATGATGACTCTCTCAATAGAATCCTACCTCGGCAATGTCGAACAAGTCCATTTTATGCACAGATGGGTATTTCCTGCATATTCTCACAATCCTTACGTCGATTAGCTGTGCCTGTTCTCCCAATGACAGTCTCCCGCTTTTGGCTTTTGGATATGATCTTTCAGCCATCGTGTTTATCTGTATGACCCAGCTACATCTATGGGGAACAACTCACTAGATACTCCCCTCTCACAGATAAAGCGAGCGCATGTTCGAATCTCCAGGAATTACATCGTGATAGAACATTGTTTTATAGTGAAATAAACCACACTTCATTCTTCATTGTTCTTTACGATTTATCGCATAGCTATCTTATATAGTCAGTTAATGCCATTGCCTCTGGGAGATTTGTATATGAATAAGAGATGTTATTATGCAAGGAGAATAACTGTTTTATACAAAGCTAGTAGGCTACTAGTTATTTACTTCAGTTCATGTCAGTTTTTGAATAATATGTAGGCATTTGAAATAATCACACTTTTTACTTTCAATCAAATCAGATTTTGTTATATGTATTGATCATTGATATTTACATTGGTATGTTCACACACACTTCTCTGTGTGTTCTTTTAACTTATTTATTGCGTATTGATGCAGGCATTGAAAATATTAAATATGTAGTTCTTTCCATGCTAGAATCAATGCTTACCGGCAAAGAGGAATTATTGGGAAAAAACACACTTCACAGCCAGAAATGAGTTTGTAGATGGGGGTGTCCGTATTGATGCATCAGGATGCTTGTCCAGCCCATGTTATATGTTTCTTTCACCTCTTTCATTAGGCTGTTTTGGGTTGTTGAAGCCTGCAACAACAGGTGGGGAGGTGAGGGGATTGCACAGTTACGTTGTAATGGTAGTTGTTCAAAGGACATGAAAGCATTTAAGGACAGTTGTCGATCAGGATAGAGGACCAGTAGATGTCCACACAAGACTTTCATGAGCAAGTGCAGGGGCACTTTGGATGTTTGCCTTCTCCCGATACCCTTTTGCTGTGAAGGAAACGTTTTGTAACTATTTCTGTGATTGAAGTGGCATTATCTAAGGTGGTTGTACGTCACAAGGAAGTTGTTGTGGACATAGTGGAGTCTTGTATGTGATGTGAAGATACTGTGCCTGGTATTCCAGGAACCATTCTGTTGCTTGTATACATGGCTGCATTGCCATGATCGTTGCTGTTTGTTATGGATGCACATCTACGCCAAAGTACATACAACTATGCATGACTTAGAGTCCTCCCTAGCATTGCTGCAGGGATCGCAGATAACTCTTCCTTCATATGGGTGTAGTGATCAATCTCAACATTCTCCTAATTCCAAGCATGTTCAATCGCAATTATCTTGCAAAATTTTATCTCCATTCTGTTGTGTTTTGTTTGTTTGTTTAACACTGAACTCCACAATATTTCAGCTGCATGATATCTGTAAATAAACACAATTCTGTACCAGATAATCCAGTGATGACATCATGAGCATTGATCTACGCAATTGGGATACGATGACATGCATCAACCATGTCAGCGAGCCTGACCACCGGATCCCGTTAGTCACTCTTCTGACAAGCATGGGTTGCTGAAGACCAGTTCTAGCCTGGAATCAGGGAGACATTCCATTACTATATATACCCAGGACCAGTTCACAATCCTCTACATCACTTTGCCAGTAACAGAATTTGTCTTGCAATTGAGTGTAATTTGATTGGACGGCTGTGTCATTTGAATCAGACTCAAAACTATGGTAGTGAATGGACTCTGGTACATGTATTTAGCTTCATGGAATGGAGATAATATAAGGGCTCCTTTCAGCTGATTTTGAGAAGTGAAGCTGCCATCCTAGTTGTAAAACAGACTAGCAAAGACTATACGGACAAAAGTACTGTTTGGTTAGTAGTGTTGAGGAATGTCGTGCATTGTGATGTAATGATGCCGTGTTCATTCCTGTGCCGTTGAAGAGCTTTATGTGTCTTCTTTAAGGCCAGACCAAGTAACTGTTTGACAGATTTTCTAACTGAATACGAGTGAGAGAGTAACTGAAATAACTGAAGAATTGACATTTTATTTTGAAAATATTTATGGATGATCAGTGTAGTTGTTTTATTTTCCTCAGAAACTTGAGTTAGAACAGCACTTATTTCACTATAAATATTTTTGGTGGACAGACTTCTTTGAAAATTTGGTTTAACACTTGCTGAAAACTTTGTTGTATGTTTGGTGTAATCCATGAAACGTGGAACATGGTTGATCTTGTCTGATCATTGTATCCTAGAAAGTACTGCTATGTCTGTATGTCATGACCTGTTACCAGTGGAATTTTGAAACAAACCTTTCTCTCCTCCCCAAACCACAAATGCATGTAGCTGTTTCTTAATTTTGTAATTTTATTAATTGATCTCGGTCTTGTATGAAAGTTTACTGATTGCATTTTTTATTTATTTTCTATACTATTAATGATGCTATGTATTATAAGTCTCCATGTGAAATGTGCTTGTTATGGAGTTTTAGCTTGTTGCCATGTCATATATCCATGTTGAAAGTGACCATACTGAGATACATAAAGGAGAGTACTGCATCATGTCTTTGTGTTATCATTCTCCAAGTACTTTAGGAGCAGTGGGGTAGCCTAGTGATTAAAGTGTTCACTTGTCACACGGAGGCCTGGGTTTGATTCCCCACATGGGTACTGATACCCAGTGGAAGTTTTAAAAAACTCAACAAAAATTATGGTTCATATCTGGTTACTTATTGAAACTCAAATTTTCACCATATTTACATTAACCCACGATTTCAGAAACAATTTCTAAAATCACTATTTCCAACAGTATTAATATTTGACTACCGTATTTTTTTGAGTATAGTGCGCACTTTTTTTCCAAAAAACACAGCTGCATTATACACGAATTAATGAGTTTTGATGTTTTTATATTTTAGCACTTATTTGACTATCACAAAAACCTTCATTTGGCTTTATTAAAGTCCTTTTTTGACTCTATAAATTTTATGCAATGTGCCCAGATTTGACACTGTTAGAGTCAGCCAACGACAACCAACGGCAATGTGGCTGCTCTCTATGAAAGCATGACTGAAAAATGACAAGCCCAGTGAAAGAGCTCGCCGCGGCACGCCTTTGTGCACACAGCCAGTGCACCACATGCTGCTGTCCTGAACACCACCACACCTGAACAAATGGTGCGGTCATGCGTTTGTTTTCAGTGTTTTGGAATGGTTTGACACCTTCTGTCCAGGTATAATGTGTGCAGCCTATTCTGGTGTTCCTCACCATGATATTGCTGGAATATTGCTAAAGCAGCGTAAAAATATACTCACTCAGCAAGTAGAATAAAGCTGAAAGTATGACCAAGTACATTATAGCTAAAAGTATGTTGTTAACTCAGTACATTACAGCTAAAGGTGTGTTAACTGAACAAGTACATTACAGCTAAAAGTGACTCGTGAAGATCCGGAGTAGAATAGGTGTTCAGCAACCCATGCTTGACATAAGAGGCGACTATCGGGTGGTCAGGCTCGCTGACTTGGTTGATGCATGTCATTGTATCCCAAATGCATGGATCGATGCTCATGATGTCAATCACTGGATTGTCTGGTCCAGACTAGATTATTTACAGACTGCCGTTATGTAGCTGGAATACTGCTGAGTTTCTTTTCAAATATGTTGTTTGTTTGTTGTTTAATGCCACACTCAGCAATATTCCAGCTATATGACGGCGTTTTGTAAAAAATCGAGTCTGGACCAGACAATCCAGTGATTGATATGATGAGCATCGATCCAAGCAGTAGGGATATGATGACATGCCTCAACCAAGTCAGTGAGCTTGACCACCCGATCCCATTTGTCACCTCTTACGACAAGCATAGTCGCTTCTTATGGCAAGCATGGGTTGCAGAAGACCTATTCTACCCTGGATCTTTACGGGTCTTCAAATATGTGCACTATCCATCTTAAGACTGTAAATGTAGGATAAAACATGTCCTTGGGTTTTTATGGAATTTAGAAGGTCCATCTCATACAAAAACTGAGAGGATGTGTTTTATTTTACTTTTAAAGTGAATGAAAAGTCGGAATGAACATTTATCAAACATTTTATTTTTCAAACGTGCTTTCCATGAACCTTAGGAAATGGATGTAAAATATCTCTTGCTTGCATAAGGTTCTTGAGAAAGACATTCTTAAAAGCATTGAGTGCCTCAGTAGCCTAGTAGTTCACTCGCTTGGCTTTTGTCAGCACCATACCCCTGCTCGTGGGTTTCACCGAAACGGTAAACATGTGGGACCTGTATCACTTCGGGCTTTCTTCCCACATAAAGCTGACATGCTGTGATATAACTGGAATAATGTTAAAAGCAGTGTTAAACTCAACTCACTCACTCACTCACCACTCCTCACTCACTCACTCACTCCCTCACTTACTCACTCACTCACTCACTCACCACTCACTCACTCACTCACTAGGCTAAGGGTAGAAATGTTGCCAGTTCCAACCACAGAAATAAAGAAGACATTTGATTTTACGTCAATCTGCACATTACCTTGTATATATTGTTCAAATACAAGAGGGGCGGTCGAGTAGCCTAGTGGTTAAAGCGTTCGCTGGTCACACCGAAGACCCGGGTTCGATTCCCGACATCGGTACAGTGTATGAAGCCCATTTCAGTGTCCCCCGCCGTGATATTGCTGGAATATTGCTAAAAAAGGCGTAAAACCATACTCACTCACTCACTCACTCAAATACAAGATCCCTGGTATTATGGAGACATTACAATATCACTGGAACTTGTATACATATACACACAATCTCCAGGGTGTTGTCACATCCCTGTATATGAGGTTTAACCTTACTGGAGAACCATAGGATCATGTCACTGGAGGTTTATAATAAGAATGTAAGAGATTTTGAAATCATAATGGAAATTGACATCACTAAGTAATATGATGACATCTCCACCTCAATCATTTAACTGAATTTAAATAAAATGTGTAATATAATGAACTGCAAAATTAACGTCACCCTAAGTAACATTGCATGAAAAGATGTCATTGAAATATTTGGCTAATTATTGTCAAGGTTTCAAAAATTTAACATTACCTTGACCGGAAAAATTAAATTTGATGATAAAAAAAAGAAGATGACAATAAAACCGATCACCCAAACGCATCACGGCAACGGCCATGGTAACCCGATGCATGTGAGTTCCGTGCAAATTGAAATGCACATGCGTTCCCCCATTTCTTGCCATATAAAAATCCACCCGCATCAGATAACATTCATTCGTTATTGAATTGCTACCACATGCTAAGATTGACAAGAAATCGGCGACACCAAGCCCTTGGACGATTGCAAGCTGGACAAACCGCCCGGCATGTAGCCAATGCATTTCAAGTCCACTTTATATATACTACTCAAAATTTGATAAGGATCACTAGGTGATATGTGTGTAAGTTACCACAAACATAACAAAAGACATGACTCTGACTCAGAAACGTGTTTAATCATGTTATGAATGAAAATTCATGAACTTGTATCAATATGGAATGTTTGAAATCTGCAAACACCAAAAGGCATTTCATTAAAAAAAGTTAACAGCAAACAAGAGAAAGAATAACACAGTTATGAGGGATAGTCCATCATTACACTTAGTCGATGAAGTGTCAATATCGAGTATGACCTCCCCTTGCATCAATGACGGCCTGACAACGTCGAGAAATGCTGTCAATAAGCACCCGGATGTTCCCAATGGGAAGGTTGTTCCACTCTTCCACGAGGGCATGTCCGAGCTCTGCCAAAGTCGTGGGTTGTGCTCTACGGCGTGAAAGGGCAGCCTGCAGCATGTTCCAGACATGCTCCATCGGGTTCAAGTCCGGCGAGCGTGCTGGCCAATCCATGCGGACAATTGTCTCCTGCTCAAGGTACTGCTCAACCACCCTGGCGCGATGAGGACGGGCGTTATCATCCATCAGGATGAACTCAGGGCCAACAAGCACCAGCGTAGGGTCTGACGTACACATCGAGGATCTCATCCCGGTACCTCACCCCCGTCATTGTTCCTCTCTCCAGGACATGAAGATCTGTCCTTCCATCTCTGTTGATTCCACCCCAGACCATGATGGAACCACCACCATAACGGTCATGTTCACTGATGTTGGCATCATGGAAACGTTCATGTTGTCGTCGCCACACCCGCTGCCTCCTGTCTGTAAAGTCCAAACAATACCTGGACTCATTGGTGAACAGAACTGGAACCCAATCGTTCCGTGTCCATGTGACATGATCTTCAGCCCATTCCAATCGCTCCCGCCCGTGTCGAACAGTCAGGGGGATTCGGACAATTGCCCTTCTCGAGTAGAGACCTGCATTGTGAAGACGATTCACCCCCGAGGCGTTCAGGAGGTCGTTACGTAGGCTGGTTGCTGTCCAGAAGGGATGACGTCGTGCCTGAAGAGCCACAAAATGATCTTGGCGTTGGGTTGTCGACCTCTGACGACCACCCCCATGTCGGTGTGTTGCTGTACCAAAATTTTGCTGTCGGGACCAGGCCCTGCTTACAACGCTCTGGCTGACGTTTAGTGCATTGGCAACGTCACGTTGTGAATAGCCAGCATCAAGCATTCCAATACATCTGCCTAGTTGTTCTGTCGTCAGGCGACGCCTTACACGTTGAGGGGGCATTGCGTAGATAAACGAAGTGTAAACACTCAATTGAGTTTAAAGTTTCAGAATGAATCAGACACCGTTGCCTGATTGGAAATCGTGCAATGGTAGCAAAAGCATGAACTGTGATGTGAAACGCATTTCCCATGGCATGAAATGCACGTGCAAGTGTGTTGGAGACGTTTTTGATTTCACTTGAACACAATATTGCCAGTTATGCAGTTATTTTGTTTTTTTATTAAGAAAAATATCTCCGATCCTTATCAAATTTTGAGTAGTATATAATAAGTACCATATACAGGATCGATCCAACAACGGTACCAGACCACCAAAACTACAGATGGCCGGTCACGTAGTGGAAGACCAAGGGTCACTACCAGACGTCAGGATCGTCAGATTGTGCGACAGTATCTTCAAGATCGCTTTGTTACTGCTACGGAAACTGCCCGACAAACCACGGGGACAAACCAGCGACACATTAGTGCGGACACCGTGCGTCGACGAATGACGAGCAGACACCTCCACTGTCACAGCACAACGAGGACCCATTCTGACAACACGTCATCGCCGGGACCGTCTTCAGTGGGCAACACAGCACCAGCATTGGCGCCACCAGCAGTGGAGAAGAGTCCTCTTCTCAGACGAGAGCCGTTACTGTATCTCAACAGCAGATAGCAGAGAGAGAGAGAGAGAGAGAGTCTGGCGATGCCATAGGGAACATTATTCGGATGCTTGTGTTGTTGGGAGAGACTCGTGGGGTGGTCCGAGCATCATGGTGTCGGGTGGAATAGGTCTTGCACAGAGGCTCGGCCCTGTGGTCTGTCAGGACATCGGTCCAAGCATAGGCAATGGTGTCACATCAGCTCGGTACATTGATCAAGTCTTGAAACCACACGCCATACCTCATTTGGCACGTCGCCGCAACAACAGTTTCAGCATGATAACGCCCGTGCCCACACAGCGACAGCAACAAGAGACTTCCTCCAGCAGAATGGCATCACAACCATGCGGTGGTCTACCCTCAATCCCGATTTAAATCTCATTGAGCACCTGTGGGACGAGATTCAAAGACGGCTGAATGACGTCCGACCAAGGCTGACAACTGCAGCTGAACTGCAGCGTTCCTCAGAGTGTGGGCTCAAGTGCCTATGGCCTTCATCATCGGTCTCATGCATTCCATGTATCGATGTTGCACGGCAGTCATCAATGCACATGGCGGACACACGAGATACTGACTTGTGGTGCCATTTTCTCAGAGACTAGTGTTGTTTCACTGTTAGAACATTTGACACTTAAATTTCAACCTTGATGATCAATTTTGTCAAGTTTCATCTTTTTTATATGTCACAAAGTATTTTTATAGTGTTTGGACAAATAAGGTTTCTCATATATCTATCCATGGTGACGTTCTTTTGCGGTTCAGTATATGTTCTTGCATCTTGATCACGGTGTGAGAACCGTTTCAGTTCTCGTGTCACAGATTTTCAACAAGGAAACAATTGCAACACTGTAATCCACTTAGTGTCAAGACATGACAAGGGTGCTGTCAGTGCAGGATAACAAGCAAGTAACTGGGCGTTTGTAACAAGTACAATATGAGCCAGCCAGCAAGTGTCATTATTTGTTGTTTGTTTTGTGTGCTTATTGTTTAACGACGCACTCAGCAATATTCCAGACGGTGGTCTGTAAATAAGCAAGTCTGGACCAGACAATCCTGTGATTAACATTATGAGCATCAATCCAAGCAATTGGGATACAATGACATGCATCAACCAAGTCAGCGAGCCTGACCACCCGACCCCGTTAGTCGCCTCTTTCGACAAGCATAGTCGCCTCTAACAACAAGCATTATTATTCATAATGAATGTCCCGTTACATGTGCCTTATCTGACTTAAAAGAAACAGGATCACAGTAACAAAATACTGCTTAATCAGGTTTAAAATACAATCTAAAAGTATGAATAACTCAATACAATAAATACATTACAAATATGCAAAATGTATGCAGTTCTGTAATTTGTACCTTGGAATTGAATTCATGTATAAATGAGTTGTTTCCTTCCTGCCTTGTAAATGTTCCCAAGGATACACATAACATTTGGCCCGTGGTGTAAAGTTCTGGTCAGGGCTGGGTTCCAAGCTCATGAATTCTATTGTTTTTACACTTACTTACATAGTTTTTACACTTACTTACAGATTTTTTTTAACCAAACAAATTGATTTTGTTTTTACTGGGAGTAAGACATGTAAAACACATGTTTATGAAGTAACATATTGAGGAAATATTTATTCCCAGCGGAACAAATGTGTGAAACTCCCGCAACAGGAAATCAGGTAGACACTTGAATATTTAAGTGCGAAATGAATTTTGTAAGGAAGATTATTATTTCTTTTGCTTCTGAATGGACATAGAGTTACAACTGCTTCAAGCATTCGTTACCAACTTGTGCCATTCTGGGACAAAGATGCTGCTGAAAGGTTTTACTCAAATATGCCAGATCCCGACAGTCATAGAGCTGTACAACCATAGACAACACTGAAATAATCTTCAGCTTCAATTAGATTGCCAAAAGTGTAATATTTTAGTATAAAATTAATTTTGACAGGAATACGAGATTATCCCCCTTGTTCTAAACGCAAACGTGTGACGTCATTGTACGCAATAGCTGTACATGTATGCAAGTAATATAAACCCGATTTTGGCCTGGATGTTCGAATTCTTGAAATTCTTGAAATAACATTATTTGGTGTTTCTTCATGTTTTTTTCAACAAGCCTTTTTCGACATGAAAGAAAAAATGAAGTATTGGCGAGCCGTTCTCTTTATTTATAAACCAAAATAACATAAATTATGAATTTCAGCATATTTAGTTTTGTAAAAATAAAGTCAGCCTTATATTTTCCTTTAAACACATCCAAACACTGATTTTACATACCCTGAATCTTACACTTATCGGACAGAATTTTCACCTCTTAAAATTATTTCAGGCACTGCTATTTGGTTTTGTTAGTCAAGTATAAGAAAGTTGAGGGAGGGGGAAGTGTAAAATATGTTTACACCATTCCATCTTGCAGCTGACCTAACCTTTATACAACGGTTGTGTTAAGAACAGACTCAAATTGACTTGGTGTAGAGACAGTCATAATCGTCAGTGATCCGAAATTATGTGCGGGGGTGGAGTCAAATATAGCGCCCCGCCCCCACACACACACACACACACACACGCACACACACACACACACAATTTCGGATTCCTTCCAAGTGACTTGGGTTTCACTATAAATGATCTCACCACAGTGTGAAACTTGAAATCAATCTGAACATAAACGTGTGCATCATCAACAGTTAAAAAACCCGTTTTCGTCGAGTTCATTTTTATTTCTGTAGATTCGTCTGTTTATTGTTGTCACGTGACTATCAAGCTCCTAACAGTCCAACAACTCCCCACACCACATTTGGACATACCGTAACATAAACAAGCATGGCCGCCGACACGCGGAGAGGGCTTCCTGTTTACAGGTCCAACCACCCTATTGTTCGATGACCGTATCGTACTGGTTCTATGCCGTTCGGTTCGGTTCGTCAAGGGCTGCTCTCAGTGGTGATCGTAATTCAAATATTGGAAATATGTTAAAGGTAAGCTCTCTGTGGAAATTGACCCGTAATGTAGAGCACTACATATGTCAAATTATGGAACCGGCAATGACAAGTTCTCTGGTAATTTATAGATCTGACGGGAGCAGTTCGATCAGATGCATCACTCATGCTTTTCTCCCCGACAATCCCCACTGACGTGAAAGGGCAACACAATGTAAGACAGATGGTATATTGGGCTCGCATCTTTCACCAGTGGATGTGCTGACCGTTGCTCAGTCAGCCGTGGCTAATTGTGGCAATGGATACAGATGTCATCCAGATACTTTCCAATATATTTCTAGTGACCACAACCATAACGATTGCTGTTTTGTAATGTATGTATTTTCACCAGTATTGATAACTACCAGTTTTGTAGGTCATGTGTGATATGTGTAAGCCCCATGCTCTGCATGGTTATTAATGTGTATGATTCAATACATATAATTTGTTTATATATAGTTAATTCACTAAACCTCTGATGCTGTTATCTTAAATTGGAAATATGATTAACATTTAAATTCATCTTGACTGATTTATTTTCAGTCCACAAACTAAATTACTGTTCAGAATAAATGATATTGCATAGTATAAAATTAATGCAGTATATGTATTCTAGAATGTTCTTGATACAATATGTTATCATGGTACTTGTTCTTTCATATGTTTTAAAGTAACTTTCACAAATGAATCAGAGACTTACTGCACAACCAATTTTAATGCTAACATAGGGTTTTTCGTGACACAGAAATGTGTGTCTAGTACATACACACAGTTGTGAAGAAAGGATGCAGAAAAAAAGAACTAATAGCATTTAGTGATCAGAACTTAATGGCTTTATGTCAGGCTTGGCACCGTTGCTATTAATACTACATCTAAATACCAACCTTCATTCTGTGCATCTATGTGCTGGTTTTCATGGTGCCATCATCTCTGGCCTAGATCTGCTCTTGGCACGTCTGGTATAGGAACGTTTGTTTATATTTACTATGTCATCTTGTAGTGTGGCATCGACTCGCGTGGCACTTGCTCTCCAGCTTTCAGCTGCACAACACATATTTTATATTCTTGCATTCATCTGTAGTTTGTTGCATATGTATATATATATATATATATATATATTATTAAATCTTACACAATTATACGCTACCCCATTTCATTACATTATAGGAGACCCGTGAAGATTCCAGGGTAGAACAGGTCTTCAGCAACCCATGCTTGCCGTAAAAGGTGACTATGCTTGTCGTAAAAGGCGACTAACGGGGGGTCAGGCTCTCTGACTTGGTGGCGTGGATCGATGCTCATGATATCAATCACTGGATTGTCTGGCCCAGACTCGATTATTTACAGACCGCTGTCATATAGCTGGAATATTGCTGAGTGCGGCGTTAAACAACAAACCAACCAACCAAACAAACAACATTATACAGAGCTTCAGATAAGCTTTTGGTGTTGTGGGTATTTTACCCATGCATTTTAAGATCACTGCGTATCAGCTATTCTATCTGGGTATTCAAATTTCTGTTACCCACTTGTTTTTACACATGTGGGTATTTAAGTTAAATATTTAAAAACACTATTCATCTAGTCCCCGCAAACTGGTGTTTGGGTTCGAGAGCTTTATAGGACTCAAAGATACCACGATACTTCCACAAGAAAGTGTGATGGCAAATGATCATGATGTAACTGTCATCGTGGAGTTGGGCAAGGTTGACGGAATGCCCGTTTATAATTTCAAAATAAGTTGCTGATTTGCCAATCGAATACGCAGGGTTACTTCACAATATTTTGATGATACGCACAAGTTTTATTTTGTAGCGTATCTGTAATGTTCGTTGCGTATTTGATACGCTTGGATATTATTTTACTGCGTATTTCTGCATTTCTGATGCGTATTTTACGCAGATACGCAGCTTATCTGGATATCTGTTATAGGACCCTCATATTTCCTGTAAAACAATTCTCCTTCAGCACCAGGTCACGTGAGACCCCGTGAGATTGCGCGTGAGGAATCGGCTTCAGTGCAAGTTTGGACATCGGCAGAGGTCAAGCAGTTGCGCGGCGGATGCACGAGTTTTTTGATAATTGTGTGTTTCTTGGACGTGTTGTGGATACTTCCTTTCACATATTCGTGTACGGATTCTGAGGTTCGTTCCTAAACTGTTGTTTTGTTGTTTCACACTTTACCCCTTGTGAATTAACTTTTTTCTCTAATTGCCAATATGGCATCTCCGGGGTCTAATGGCGTCGCCATTTTGGACAAATTAAATAATGAACTGTTGGGACAGTCCTTGTAGACCCGAAAGCGGGTGTCAGGACACAATAATGTCCCCGAGTGCAATATTTAGAAAGGAGACACATCAGTTTCAAAGGAAACTGCTCCGTATGAGACAGTTGGGCATACAAATGAGTTCAATCACGGACAAGGTCCGATAGGTACAGAATCCCTGGGTGTACCTCGGGAAGACTCTACCACGGAACAATCTCAGGTTGACATTCTTCAACTTATGCATGATATGCACCAACAACAGGTGGACAGGCTAAATTCAGTATTGAGTAAAGTGTCAGAAATTGGAAACCAATTTTATTATGGACCTGAAGATTCTTCCGACTCAGCAGAGCATCAGATATCTAATTTTAGCGTGGTTAACACAACCCGGCTGAACGAGGGCGGTCAGGGGTCAAGCGGTGATCTGATTTCGATAGACGACTCAGCTGACGCGCCAGCTTCTGGTGGAGTTACCTCCCCTATCATAACAACTAACATGGCGGCGCCCATTAGTCAACCAGTACCAGGCGAAACGAAGGCCGTTTCTGGTTCTATTATCGGGAAGATTGCAGACACCTTCAAGTTACAGGAAAAGACAGGCCCCCCAGTAGATACAGCCGTGGCAGACCTGATTACGGGACTCGTATCTACGAGATTGGACGTGAAACGCAAAGTAGAAATTTTCGACAAACATGACAGACCTGACAATTGTCCTCGCCTTAAAGCGCCCAAAGTAAACAACGAGATTTGGAGAATCATGGAACCAGCAAGTAGATCCCAGGATGTTAAAGCGCAAAAGGTGCAAGACATTATTTGCAAGGGCCTTGTTCCAATAGCTAAAGTTGTGAACACACTGTGTACAAAGGATATGAATGACATTCACATTCCTGATGTGGTAGCTACGCTGGTTGATGGAGTTGCTGTGTTAGCTGCAGCTAATTATGAACTCAGCATGCGGCGTCGGGATGCTATACGTTTTGATTTGAAGCCAGAATATAAGGTTTTGTGTGCGCACAATACACCTTTGACTGAAAATTTGTTTGGAGACAATGTAGCCGAGCAGATAAAGGATTTGTCAGAGACAAACAAGATGATTGGCAGGGTAAGCCAGAGCAACAATGTGGCCCCTAATTACCGGTTCAACCCCCTGAAGATGACCAGAGGCAACTTCCGACCTCGAGGCCGTGGAGGTCGTTTTTTAGGTGTAAACCAGCAGTCTCCTCAGCTGCCATTCCACCACAATGCCAGAGGACAACCTTGAGGGAAGAGGCATTTCAAGTACTAAACAGTGAAGGAGTGAGCACTAAGGCTTCTAACATGCTTAACACCACAAATCTTGATCTTATTGCTGGTAGACTAAAGAATTTCTCCAGTGAATGGCAGGCACTGACAAGTGATAAGCATATTTTGCAGACCATTCAGTGAGCACTAAGGCTTCGAACATGCCTAACACCACAAATCTTGATCTTATTGCTGGTAGGCTAAAGAATTTCTCCAGTGAATGGCAGGCACTGACAAGTGATAAGCATATTTTGCAGACCATTCAGGGCTACAAGATTGAATTTTGTAAACAACCCTGTCAGTACCAGTTCTGTGAACCAAAACTGAACAAACTTGAAAGTCACTACTTAGATAGCGAAATACAAAAAATGGTTCAGAAGGGAGTGTTAGTTGTAGGCGAGCCTTGTTTGGGAGAATTTATCAGTACTGTGTTTTTAGTACCTAAACCCAATGGATCTTACAGGGTTATTTTGAACCTAAAACAGTTTAACAACTCTGTTCAAAAAGCTCATTTCAAGATGGAGCATTTGCTGCCTGCAATGCGACTCATGACTCATGACTGTTACATGGGCTCATGACTGTTACATGGGCTCATGACTGTTACATGGGCTTATGACTGTTACATGGGCTCATGACTGTTACATGGACTTATGACTGTTACATGGACTTATGACTGTTACATGGGCTCATGACTGTTACATGGACTCATGACTGTTACATGGGCTCATGACTGTTACATGGACTGTTACATGGACTGTTACATGGACTGTTACATGGACTCATGACTGTTACATGGGCTCATGACTGTTACATGGACTCATGACTGTTACATGGACTCATGACTCATGACTGTTACATGGGCTCATGACTGTTACATGGGCTCAATAGATCTCAAAGATGCGTATTATACTGTAAACATTCATCCTGACCACCGGAAGTTTCTCAGATTCATATGGAAGGGTGTCAGATATGAATACACATGTTTGCCCTTCGGCTTATCTCCAGCACCCAGAGTGTTCACAAAATTGTTAAAACCTGTGTATAGCAATCTGAGCCAGGAGGGGTATTTATCTGTTGCATATATTGATGATTCCTGTCTTCAGGGTGAGAACTATTCAAGATGTGTAGACAATATCAATAGCACAAAAGTTAGGTTGGAGAGATTGGGCTTTGTTGTGAACCTTGAGAAATCTGTGTTGGACCCAACTCGCTCTCTTGTGTTTTTGGGTTTTATTCTGAATTCAAAAACAATGACTATTACACTCACTGATAAGAAGATTGAGAAGTATTTGGAGAAATACAAGAACATATGCAAGCATAAAGCGATTCCCATCAGACAAGTGGCTGAAATTATAGGCTTCATGGTTTCATATGCATGGTTTGCATGGTTTCATATGCAATTGCTGTGCCTTTTGTACTGTTGTTCACTAAGCAGTTAGAAATGGAAAAGAACATTGCCCTCAAATCTTCATTGGGAAAATTTGAAGCTAACATGACTCTATCAGACTCTAGCATAGCAGACCTAAAGTGGTGGGCAGATAACATTCGAGGCAGCTGTGCTCCTGTTAGCCGTCTCTCCCCTCTCCATACACTTACCACAGATGCATCTGCCTGGGGGTGGGGTGCCGTGTTTGATAATTGCAGTGAGAAGACAGGAGGTAGATGGTCTACCGATGAAGCGCAGTTTGTGGGTAATATTAATTATCTTGAACTTAAAGCTGTGCTGTTAGTTCTCAAGTGCTTCACTGACAAATTGGCAGGTCATCATGTGCGACTTCGAATTGACAATTCTACGGCAGTGGCCTACATAAATCATATGGGAGGCACTAAATCTCGCATGTGTTGTGGGGTTGCAAGAGACATATGGCTCCATGCCATGTTACATGATACCTGTATTCGACCCATTAAGCGCCCAGGGGAGAGGCGCTTAATGGGTCAAATACGGTATGTGGTTTTCTGCAGTGCACTTACCAGGCTCCTTAAATGTTAAAGCAGATACGGAGAGTAGAGTATTTCATGATGAGACTGAATGGATGTTGAATAAGAATCTTTTTCATAAGCTAACAAGCCAGTTTTTCAATCCCTGCGTAGATTTGTTTGCTTCTCGTTGGAATAAGCAAATAGATAAGTACTTTTCTTGGCGTCCAGATCCTGAAGCTTATGCACATTGATGCTTTTATGTATGACTGGGCTCAGTATACATTCTATGCCTTTCCCCCATTCAGTGTCCTGGAGTGACTTGTTCAGAAGATCAGAACAGATCAAGCGGAAGGCCTTGTTGTTCTTCCCTACTGGCCCACCAAAAGCTGGTTTCCTGCAGCACTGAAGATGTGTGTCTCCCCACCAAGAGCACTTCCCAGAGGCAGACAGACTCTGGTACTTCCTTACAATCCCAACAAAGTACACCCCCTGCACAACAAGATGTTACTTCTAGTTTGCCATTTGTCCGGCAAGGTCTCCAGGACATGGGGCTCCCTGAGAGCTCCGTTTGCATTATTATGAATTCTTGGCGGAAAGCAACGAGGCATCAGTACAGATCCTATCTGGATAAATGGAACAGTTTCTGTGTTAAAACTAACAGTGACCCCTTAGATCCCTCTCCAGTTGTATGTATTAAGTTCTTGACAGAATTGTATGATGCAGGTGTTGGTTATAGCGCTATAAATACAGCACGCAGTGCTTTGTCCTCCATATTGACCTTACCATCTGGGCCCACTTGCACAAAGCGATCTTAGCGCTACGACTATTGTAAGCCTATGTTAAAGTATGGGAGTTACGATCATCTTAGCGCTACGACTATTGTAAGCCTATGTTAAAGTATGGGAGTTACGATCATCTTAGTGCTACGACTATTGTAAGCCTGTGTTAAAGTATGGGAGTTACGATCATCTTAGCGCTATGACTATT